>NC_057862.1:245375940-245553440 GCF_019393635.1 Dromiciops gliroides | reverse complement strand
AAATATGCTGCTTAGAAATAAATTGGGGAAAATGAAGACAAGTTCATGTAGAACATTCAAATGATCAATAGAGAAATAATTAATCCAGGACACTCCCCTATTAAACAATTATCCTTATTCCATGAATTGAGGCTAAATCATGTCCCATCTCCCATAAAAACCACTATATTTAAGAAAAGCCTAATTTAACCTAGCTAGCCTATAAGAGAGATAATTCTCTGTACCACTATTAAACAAAGGTCCTACTTTATATATTTTTCATTTAAATCTGTCCCATCTAAAAATTTTATTGAAACATTTCTATGATCCATTTGCCACCTACCTCCCATGAGTATTTAAAGGATGAATAAAATAACATGGAGAAGGTGCTTTGAGATCCTACCATGACTAAATAAAACCAATGGGATGATGATATTTCATTGAATAAGATTCAGTCACTCAGAAATAAAGACTTTTCCTTCTGGGATCCCATTAAGAGACTTGGAATTAAAATATCTCTTGTAAATTCCTTTGTGAAATATGTAAGATCTTGAAAAATACAAGAGTGTATGAATTTCCAGGACAACGTACTGATAGGGATCTTTTCTAGTGCCTTCTCCTCTCATCTTTTCAGCATCAGCCCAGCTCTACATTTACATCCTTCTGAATTTTATTCTGCATAATGTTACTAGTAAGACTGTGCTGCATTATTCTGGCATGATTCATTGTAAAATAGGTGCTTGATAAGGATTATTTTTAAAAGACCAAAAACCCCTAAAGTGATTACCCTCCTGAACTTCTTTTAAAAGAGGACAGATAGCAATCCCTTTTATCACCTAAGGCAAATCGAGATTTTTTCAAAACTATTTTAAACATTTGCCTGTCACCTTAGATAACCAAATTGATTTCTAATGAGCTTTTTTTTTAAATAAAGACTTTTCTTCTCCATGCCTATTTTTACTTCTAAGCATTTTTCTACATTGCAGAAATATAGTGAATTGGTTCATCTTTCTCATATCCTGAAATCACTTAAAGCTGCTATAATATTGTGGAAAAAAATACCACCATTTTTATCCAAATCATTCCTCTGGTTCTCTCTGTGTTAATGCAAGAGCTTGAACTGAAGAATAGAAATGTAAGTTCTCAACCAGTTTCATGGTATCATGAGAAGCAAAGAAGATGGGAGATACTCCTGTTTTGGGGGTTGTGTCTGGGTTATATGCCATTCCTAATTCTGAATTGGAATTATGATTTTTCTTTATAACGTTCTCCATCCTAAAACTTCATCCAATCAAATCTTTTTGATAGGTAACACCAAGCTATAAACCTTAGGATTTTTGGTAGATACCACACTTTCCCTATAGTTTTAGTACACAAGGGAAATATACTCTCCAAACTTGAAATTCACATGTTCACTTTTTTGCTACCTTAGATATAAAAATTACTGGCCAACCCTCCCCCCCCAAAAAAAACCAACCATGAACCAAACAAACAAATAAACTAAAATTGAAATGGTCAACTGCTTGAAAAAAATATATATCTTATAGCTTACGGCTGTAATGCAAGTGCTAGTTTAAAAAGCATTATTTAAATTTCCTTCTAAATACTTGTTTGATAAGTAGGGGATATATATGATTTATTCATATCATAATTTGCTAAATCATGTTAGCTGCTTCTTTTCTAATTCACACCCTGCTGTCATTCTGTTTTTATATATGTTAGTTTAAAAAGATTTGCCAAACGTAAAAAAGAACAATTACAGAATTATAGAGCAGGATTACTTTTGAGAGGGGGGAAAATAACCATGAGTTGTATTCTCATCAACTGTCCTATTTGACTTCATCATTATGAAAAGTATTCAGGATGTGTAGAGGGTGAAGAGTGCAGAAGTGTGTTTTCATTTTGATATGATAGCGGCATTCAAGTTATTCTTCCCTTTACAATAGATTTTACCTAGCTTTATCTTCAGAGGAAGCTGCTCTCTGTTGAAAAGCAGAAGTGAATAGAAGTGTCATGACATGGGATTAACAGTACAACCGGATAGTAAATCAAATGTTGGAGATGAAAAAAGTATAATGTGACATGCATCAGTAGGAGGAATTGGCACTATTTCATGGAGACTGGTGAAAAGATAATATTTAATAATCTGTTGAGGTTCTCAAGATCTGTACTTTAATACAACTTTCAAAAATGCATGGCCCATTTTAAGCAGTCAATCACTGTGTAATGGATCCAATCGCCATGGAAAACATTTGCAGGGACCTTTTTTTTAGCTTATATCGGGGACTAATTCTAAGTAGAAACTAGTCTAAACATATTGAGAGGGGGAGGGAGAGAGGAAGGTGAAGAGACAGAGACAGAGAGAGGCAGAGTGGAGTTAAAAGGCCCATAAATATTAACAATTATTCCTTCCTCTCTATGGTCCACCACTGGGACACACACATACAAATATGTCTGTCTATATCTATGCGCACATATGTACATGTGTATATATAAGTATATATATACATACATGTGTATATACACACATCAAATAAAACACTAAGTTTACATCATTGATCATTCATACTCTTCATTTTCATTCTTACTCTATTCAAGATAATATCACCAGAGAACTGACTCTCCCTGTTCTCCAGTGTTCACATACAGTTTTCACATATATGAATGCCAAGGTTTATATATTAAAAGCAGCACAGATACACCAGTGGTATTTTGACCAAGGATAAGCAATTTATTTTGAGTGCCTTTTAAAATAATATTTTCAATCTTTTCCACTAGAGATTTCTATTCTTCCCTCTAGTAGGTACCCAAGTAGTCAAGCAAATTGAAATCAGCATTCTTTTCTATTCAACGGGTACAAATTATCTTCTGTGAGTGGCTATTTGCAAGACTGATTTAGGGAATTAATAAGATACACTTAACTTCATCAGCAGTGGTTTCATAGTGCAGACTTAGAAATCCCAAATGACTTTAAATTCACAACACATTTTTCTGTATCCATTTCCTGTATAGCACAAGTTTCCCTAAGAATGGGGTTAAAGCTCTTTTGTGCCTAATATTTACTTAAAACTTTGTATGGAAATATTTCATACCACCGAAGTCCATTAAATATTCAAACTTTAATATATATATTCCTCAGAAACAAATGTACAGTTAGATAACACATAAAGAATTATGAATGACTAATTATATTTTGCATATTTACAGCAAAGACAATTAGCAAATAGCTTTTATATGCAAAATAAATGAAAAAGTAATTAAAATGCACTAACTAGAGCAGCAATATCAAGTCTGTTGTCTTGTGATTCATTCCTAACAAACATAATAATTATGCATCCATTGTCATATAATTAAAACAGCTCTGTCCTTTAGAAAACTGGTTATTTACTGTATAATAACCTGAAGAGTGGCAGAAGTTCCTCATAATGGTGAGCAGGATAATTAAATATTTCTTCTTAGAAAATACTCACCCAGTTTAGTTTATTATCATAAACTTCTACCAGCAAGCAGCTGTTCTCCTGGAATGCCAAGTGTCTTCTTAGGTCTTCCATTCAGTCTTGGAAAGTTATTTTAAGGTTTGTTTTTAAGCTCTTTCTTGTTCTCATTGCTATTATATTGAATAGTAAATGCAGCTGGGTCACCTTTCTAAAGGTGGTCCCTCTGGTAACAATTTCAATACCAAGGTAGTTCCAAAGGACTTTGGGAAATAAGTGTTCAGGGAGATTCCACCATGCATCTATGCCTATATTTGGTGATACAGATGTACAAGAATGAATCATACTTAGTTTTCTACCAAAAGGATGAAACCTCTTCTCAAGGACAGACAAGGAATATTATGATTTGATCATTGGAGATGATCATGAACTGTAATATTATGGACTATGTCATTTGTTACCTACTGTGAGCTCTTAGAAAATGTTAAATGAACATTCAAAGAGTGGTGACATTGGAATGAGTATTTGCCTTTTAAATCAACTGCAATTTTGCTTATTGCATTGGGATATTTAGGTTAATGAAAGTGATATAAATCATTCCTTACCCCCCCCCCATGTGTAAGCTGCCTCGGCCATTTTGTTTCCTAAAAGCTGAGTGCATTATTACATGTGTGCCAATCAGTTGCCTGGTTTTTTAATTATTGCACGTTGTTTTCCCCCTGGCATGAACAGAGAAGCATGAGTACTAATGGCATCTAGAGGTAATTGATGGGAAAAAATAAATTACTTTTCAAGCCTGTATGTAGATAGGAACATAAGTGTTTATGAGTGGATCAATACATAGAAACCATGTGCATATAATAAATTTGTTATTTTGTAGGAAAATTTGTGGAGGGAAAATAACATTCAGTCAATTCTCTCTTGCTCTTTCTGGAAAGTATTTAAGTTTTACTTTCTGCCTTATGTGTTACTTTCTCCATTAAATCTTTAACATTTTAATAGAATCATAGAACGTGGGATATGGAATAGATCTTTGAGATCATTTAAGCCCTCTTATTTTATTGTAAATGAATTTTATTGATATCATTATTTTTTATTCCACCAACCTTTCTCATATTTCTTTTATGTCCCTCCATCCTCCCCTTCCCAGAGAGCCACCCCTTAGAACAAGGAATATAAAAACATTTATAATAAAACAGTTTAACAGAACTAACAATTTTTAAAAGTCTGACATTTTATGCAGAAAGAAATAATCACAGTTCCCCACATTTGCAAAGATGGCAAGGGAGGATCTCATCTCTCTTCTTTGGGGCCAAGCTTGGTAATTGTAGTTTCTTGGATTCAACTTCACTTGGTTTGCTATTGTTGTTATTTCCATTAACTTAATTGTGGTCATTGTGCATATTATTTTCCTGATTCTGCTTACTTCACTTTGCATCAACTCATATGATTTCCTTGCTTCTCTATATTCATCATATTCATTGTTTCTCAGAGCACCTGGAATATTTGTACTCCAAGGATTCCATGGACAGATTTCATGGGTGCATGAACTTCCATGGGAAAAGGTATGTCTTTATTCTAATATAATTAGTTTCCTTTGTACTCCTATGTATTTTATTTTATTCATTTAATAATATTATACTGAGGAGTTCATAAGCTTCACCAAACTGCCAAATGGCTCCATGATACAAAAAAGGCTAACAACAATTTTAGAGTATACACATATTACAAAATATGTTTGACAATTCCCCCAAACCATGGGCATATACTTTGCAGTTCTTTGCCACTACAAAAAAAAATGCTGTGGTCTTTCTTTTTCTTTGTCTTTTTCATCAATCTCTTCAGGATACACGTTAGGAGTGGGATTTCTAAAACAAAGGGTATGAAAATTTCATTCGCTTTCTTAACATTATACCAAATTGCTTCTTAGAATGACTGGACAAATTCAAAGTTCCACCAAGAATAGTGTGCCAGCTTTCCAACTTTGACAGTTGTTATCTATTGTCTTCTTTGTCAACTTGTGATGTGTGAAGTAAAAACATTGAGTTGTTTTGATTTACATTTCTCTTATTTTTTCTGATTTAAATCAATGTTTCTACCCATGTATTTTAAAGTTGAAAAAAACTTGGGGCAGCTAGGTGGTGCAGTGGATAGAACACCGGCCCTGGAGTCAGGAGTACCTGAGTTCAAATCCGGCCTCAGACACTTAACACTTACTAGCTCTGTGACCCTGGGAAAGTCGCTTAACCCCAATTGCCTCACTAAAAAAAAAAAAAAAAAAAAAAAAAAAAAGTAGTTTTGGGGCAGCTAGGTGGTGCAGTGGATAGAGCACTGGCCCTGGAGTCAGGAGTACCTGGGTTCAAATCCGGCCTCAGACACTTGACACTTACTAGCTGTGTGACCCTGGGCAAGTCACTTAACCTCAATTGCCTCACAAAAACCAAAAAACAAACAAACAAACAAAAATCAAATGAAAGTGAGGCCAGGCAGGCTAAAAAAAAAGAAAAAAACTTAAGACCAGAAAGGTTGATGAGACTTGTCAAAAGCCACCAAAGAAGTGGTGGAGCTGGAACTTAGTAGACACACTAGAATAATTTCATATGCAGTGCAAGAGAAAAGAACAAAACAAATCACTGACTGCCCTAAATTAAAGAAAAAAATAACCTAAAGTAGAATAAAATGGAAACAGC
Organism: Dromiciops gliroides; assembly: GCF_019393635.1. Taxonomy (NCBI): domain Eukaryota; kingdom Metazoa; phylum Chordata; class Mammalia; order Microbiotheria; family Microbiotheriidae; genus Dromiciops; species Dromiciops gliroides. The sequence continues at coordinate 245,547,337 of NC_057862.1, read as the reverse complement.
ATTCTTGGCTTTCTAAATTATCATTTTATTAATAAAAATATCTTCCCTATCACTTTCTTGGTCTCTGCATTATTTTTTTTTAATTTAACAAAAATCCCAACCTAACTGAACCAGGAAGTATGTCTTCAGTTCATTTAGGTTTTATATCCTTAACTCAATGATGGGGATAGGTGAGAGAAAAGTCAAAATGATGAAGCAGCAGGAATAAGTACAGCCCAACATCCCCACCATACATCCTTCAGAAAGACCTAGAAAAGTTACCATATCACATCAAAACTTGATCAGTAAAATCCAACTCAAAGCTCATCTTGCTAAATAAATGCAAATACAATTCTTTCTGAAATTAATCAACAATTATTTGTTTCATTGCTAAAACTAAAAAACAATTAACAAACAGTAAAAACATGTCTTCTGTTTTGAAGAAACAACCCTAGTCTGTTTCTGTTCCCTTAAACTGGGAATATTTTTTTTATGCTATAGAAATTTTTTAACTATTATCTTTTGATATATTAGATGTATCCCAAGGAAGGCCTATGAAGGAGATATATATGCTAATCAAAAACATCTTCTATTTAGGGAATTTAGCTATAGCCTAGAATAGTAAGAAGGAAATCCTCTCCTTCAAAAACCTGAGTGTCACCATTTAATTGTGTTATTAGCAACCCTACACAATGCCTACAGAAATGCATGAACCATACAAGGACCAAAAATTGAATTACATTTTATATATATATATATTTTCCTCTAAATATTTGCATGTCAAGTTGAATTATCCCATGTTATTGGTATGTTAATTCAATGGCATGGCAATCAGAGGTAGAAGGATCCTATTGAAGACATAGAATAATAGAATGTGACCATGTGAGTGCCCACATTTACCTGAGATCTTACTGAGAGATCATCTAGTCCTATCCCCTTGACCTAGATAGAGAGTTATGACTATGGACCAAATCACTTATGTCAAGATGAAGAATGGTGATCATCAGCATTTTTATCTCAGCTAAACCCTCTTATTCTTTTACAAGATAGGTTTCATCCTGATGACTTAATTATGGGTAAAGTGGTGTGGGCAGGTTAAGTTTAATCCCTTCATTTCTAGAATATTCATTTATCTCACTTTTATGCTCTAGGCAACTGATTCTGTAAGTTGTAGACAAGGTACTAACCTACACTAGAGGCAATTTCCTTTATCCAGGAGTTCCCAACAAATCAAAGTGAAATCAAAGTTCCAGTTCATATCTCTATATCTAGTCACACTTTTGGTAAATCTATGATTTCATCAGTGTCAGTACTCCCTCTATCAGTGCAGATAGCAACCCCGCCAGTGTCTTCTCATCCAGTAATATTCTTGATCATTTTTTCTTTTTAAATTCTCCCAAAAGGGGGTCATTAACATTTCAAAGAACTTTCTCTTGTTCTTTTAGTATCTTGGGAACACTAAAATGGTATTTGGGATGTCTATCTGATGCAATTCATTTTCAATGCATGACCAGATCATCTACTTTTCTCTTATGGGCCAAATTTATTACACAAAGTATGTTAAAGTTTAAAGGAATAAATAATTAGAAACTAATTGGGTGCCTATTAATTAACAATTGACTTTAAAAGCTAAGGCATATGAATGTAATAGAATATATATACATCAAGGAATGACAGATATGAGAAAGAAAAATTTGAATAAACTAATGTAGAATAAAATAAGCAGAACCAATTAAAGAATATATACAATTACAATGATGTTGCTAAAAGAGATCATTAAAGAGTAAACAACAATAAAGTAGTAAACAACAGAAAAACCAAAGAAGAGATCATGAAGCACATATACCTTTATAGCAAAGAAGAGAGCTACTAGGACAAGATGTTATCAGACATAATCACTGCATTGGACATTCTGATGGATTGATTTACTTTGTCACAAGGGAAAGTTCAATCCGAAGAGGGATCTGAGATCCGAATGTGTGACAACAGTGGTTGTTGGTAGGTATAGTTGGCCAGTTAGTACTCATCTCCACCTTAACCTCCTTTAGCCCCTCCCTTTACCTCTTTAATCAGGCAGAACCTATTATAAAAATAATCTTTTTTTACCCTAGGAGCAATATAATATCCCCTTGGCTTGTGTGGTTTACACCACAGCATTGCTGCTGCTCTTGAGGTCTCCATCCCTTGCCCTCAGTATCTCTCTTACAAATTATGAATATCTCTTTAAGAATTCAAAGGGGGAGGGGAGGCACCCCACCTATTAGCTCAAATAGTGACAAATTACTCTTATAGCTGAGAGGGAGTATATTCCCAACTCCCTCCATTGAACTACAAATCAGAGGACGCCAGTCAGTTTTCAAGTCCTTATTACAAAGGCATCAATTTATATACATACACACACAATGATTAATGTTCCTAAATGATATAGTAACTTCAAAAAATTGCCTAGTTCTATCTTTGGAAGAAAAGAGAGAAAAATGTGTATCTAAGCCTTCTTATACACTTTTTCCCAGAAAGTACTGTCCTTTTCCAGGGTCTGTATTTCTTTGTATTGGGGGGAATTCCAAGGCAAAAACTAATCATTTGAAACAAAAAGTACAAAAAACATACTCAAATGATTCTGTGATCTTGACAATTTGGGAGTTCCCTCAAACAATGCAGATATCAACCTGTCCATAAATGCCTGTGCTATATTATTCATCCACATCCTCCTTAAATTTTGCCACAAGGAATCTACTCAACATGCTGAAGTTCTTCTTCACTTTCTCATGATGTTGTAAGGCTACCAGTGGAGTATTCTGCCTATAAAGATAATGAAAAAATGGGGCCTTGTTATCCTTTATTTTTACTATAATGGCCAGCCTCTCTTCACTTCCTTGATATGGTTCCTTGATTTTGTTTTTTATTTATGTTCTTTGGAGTTCCTCATTGGGTATATGTTTCAGCCTGCTCATATTCACTACTTACCTCTCCATTGGCCTCCATGTGATATCCGTTTTTAGTTCTTTGAAGACAGTTGTACCCCATGCCTTCTGCCCTATAGCAATAACAGTCAAATTTTAGTATTGAAAAGAAAGGTCTTTGTTTTCATGGGAAAGTTTGGGGTCAGTAAAGAAATACTACAATCTCCCTAAAGTAAGCCAATCCACTCTCCTCCTGTTCAACTCTGGGACCAACTTGTTGTCTATCTTTGTTATCTGTACCAACTATACCCACAATTGGACTAATTTTATTAGGTTTCCCACAAATACATGTTGAAATCTGGGCAGTAGACATTTATCATCCATTTGATCTTTACTCTTTTTTGTTTGTTTTTGGTTTTTTGAAGACTAATTTAGCTTATTATAGAGGCCCATTACCAGAGGCTAACCACTTGGTGATGGATTTTGGGCGGGGGAGGGGGGGCAAGGCAACATATGAAATAAAGAAAAAAATGAAAACTCAAGTGATAACGGGTTTCTTCCAGGATACTGCAGTCTTCCAGGTCTTAATAAAATCAGCACAATGTCATTTGCAAGTAGGAGCATCAGATGAACCTCACTCTCCATAAGAAATTCTCTTTGGCCTGCACACTGTGAAGTATCTCTTCATCTTTCATGAGCAAACATTTCTCTGTTTTAATGCCTGGCTTGAGGGTCATGATAAGGGTTGTTTAATAGAGCTATTTCTGTTATTATATTTCCCAATGAATCTTGAATGATTTTGATGTCTGGATGGGAAACACCTTGTTGAAAAGGATCTTGTAAAGTGGTGTTTTCTTCTACCAAATCAAATGCTTTCCCCCTCCCCTCACCAACAAACAATTGTTAGCAACAAACAAACAAATAAAGCTTATGGTGCTTTATTCTCTTACATTTTCTACATTTTTTGGTTAATTGTGAAATAGCAAATATGTGATGCATTGTTGAATATCACTTGTGAAAATTTGCTTGCTTCCACAAATACATGCAAATACACTCATGGAGAATGATATCTGTTCTTATATGGATAATAATTATCATAAAGATTTTCTACAAATGAAAGAGTAGGCATATAGCATAGTAGCTATTGTTGCCTAACACTCTATCACTAAGGCCACACTTGAAGCCTTTCCAGAATGGCAGAACCTTGCCCTGATCTTATGCTATCTTGGCATTGCCTTCAAGAATGATCTCCCCCAATGATGAAGCAGTAGGACTTTGAGAAACAAGAATTATAATAATCCAAAATAATTCTTTTAGTATTGACTATCCATTTGGCATCCAGAGTGTCACTGAACTATTTCATCCTTGTCTCCCCAAATAAGCTACAGAATCACCATTCCCTAGATTATAAAGATGGACCTTTTTACTTTTTGTGTATTTCTCCATTGTGATGACAAAAAACAAAAGTGATTACTGGCATTTGTATAACCCCTTAAGATTAGGAAGAGCTTTGTTATAATTTTTTCAATCATTTCAATTATGTCTAACTCTTCAGACTTTTACCAGTATTAGCTAACTTGATCCATGCATCAGGAACATTAATGAGTAATCCAGAATGCAGTAATGTTATTTGTTTCTATAAATCTGGAAACTAAGGCTACAACAATTTAAGAGATTGGGCTAATGATACACGCCCACTAAGCAGTGCAATGGCAACTCAGTCCAAGCCATAGTCTAATTCTGCTGAGCAATAGTGCCTCTCAATGAATATTTATGAGCACCTACTGGCTAGGCATTTTGCTCCACCTTCTTGAAGATATAGGATTTTAGAGCTGAAAGACACTTTAAATAGAATAATCAGGCCCCATCCTTTTTATAAATGAGGAGATTGAGGGCCAACATCACATGGTTAAGGCCTCTAGAGAACTAGGGCTAAAAAACCCAGATCCTCCCGAATCCCATTCTAGCCTCTTTCTGCTACATCACACTTAAGCTCAGAATGACATAAACACTTAAAAAATTACTTGTTGAATGAAGGAAATGAATGAGCTTTTCATTCCAACCATCCTACTTTCTGTTGCCTGAACTTAGCATTCTATCTCTTGCCTCAATATCTTTGTCTAGGCCGTTCCCTCTCCTTAGAAACCGCTCCTTCCCCAACTCTGCCTTTTAGAAACCTTAACTTCATTCAAATTGTAATGGAGCCGACTCCTCCTGGTATTATTGATTGTTAGCCCATTCTCCTTCCTCAAATTATCTTATATCAGTTAAGAGCTGCCTCTGGGCTAACTCTCCCAACTCCCTCTAGGTCTAGCAGGGGGCTTCTTGGAGGGCCAATTATGACTTCTCCCCTCACAGTTTTAGGGGTAAATAACCCTGAGGCAGGTGTGTGCAAATAAATGTGGAACAACTAATTCTCAAAAAAATGTACAGGACATGCTTATAAGTCCAATCTTCATTATTCACATTTCCTCACTTGCTTCCTTAAATCTAGGTGAAATTTAGACAATCAAGAAAATATTCAAGGCATAAGAACGTAATAGAATGCATACATGTATACATACATATACATGCACATGTATACATATATATGCACATATGGGTATGTGTGTATACATATACCCATATATACCTATATGTATGTATGTGCATGTGTATGTAAGTATATATAGCGCACACATATGTATATACATGTATGTATATGGTTTTGTGTGTGTATATATCTATATCTATCTATCTATCTATCTATATACATGCAGCTATAGGGAATATGTATGGCTTAGAGGTATGTCCAGGCCCTTGAAGGACTTTTTTCCCTTCACAGAGTGTGTACCAAGTTCACTTCTCGTTGTATATCATAGTCAATGAATGGATTGCTCCCCTCTGCAGATAGGCTGACTCCATGCTGAGCCAGGTCAAGCAGGTCACTCAGCTTCTACACAGCCCTCCTTACCACATTCCTCCTCATCAGACAACACACAAGACATGGCTGCTGATAGTCCTGGCACACTTTGTTACCGATTCCAGTTGCCGGGCCTCTAATGGGTGTTCTGGCCTTTCAAAGCCCGCAAGGTCATAACCTGGTTAATTCCATTCCAAAGACTCATTTATCTATGATCAAAAAAGAAGAAAAATGATACCACACCACCCCCCCCAAAATAGAGATGCCACAAGCATTCATGGTCGCATGCCAGCTGAGTAAGGAGAAAAGAGAGCTGTGGTCACTATCCCTCTCCTAATCCAGAGGCCCACAGAATTTTTCCCTCCTCACTCAAAAGCCGCCACGAGAGAGCAAAGAGCTGTCCCCTCAAAACTGTTGTATTACACCTTAGGTGCCTAATGAATGTTTATTGCATTGCATTAGAATGCATTTCGATACACTGAATTGAATGAACTAATGAATGACTCCTGTGTAACAAAGTTGATCAAGGGAAACTGTAATGAGACTATGATGTTCTGTCTACACAGAAATGGACATGTACACTCATTACTATAAGATTAATGCTTTCAAATTACAAAACAATCCTTTATTGATTCACAAGATTGGGGACTGCTTCAAAAGAGATTGGTAACTAAGCCAGGAAGAGTTGCCCACGTGGTAAGCTTTTAAAGGAACCACGGAGAAGAGTTTCACCTCTATTTCTTCCTCTCTGTTAAACATGTTCTTGAGACTCTGCAACTCTGCTTTGGAATTCTGGTTGTGGGTAAAGGGGATTTCTTTCCTTCTTCTCCCCCCAAACAGCCATAAAGTTTATGAACAGCAAGAACATTATACTTGTCAAGGCAAGCCTGAGACTGTACCTCAAACCTCTAGATTCCTCTTCTACTTTGTGTTGCTCTGGTCATTGAACAACAAGCCTGAGAGAGAAATGTTCCTAGCATTAAAGGCTATCTTGGAAGTTCAAGAGATAAAGAGTTCCTAGTTGGGTAACATTTGCCCAGACAGGGGCACTTCCTATCCCTTAGAGGGGAAGATGATGAACGACTTCCAGAAAGATGTTGCACATCCTTCCTGCCACAAGCCCAGGGGGGAAATGAGAAATAAGTGGTAGACAGGTAAATAGAATCATCCCGTGCTCTAGGACAGAGTGAGTAGAGAAGGAACTGCAAATGGGATCCAGGTACCACATGCCACCTCAGCCTGATCAGTTATCTTGCCCATATATGGAAAGCAGATACCCTTGAGTTCCAAATCTGGTCACCTTTGTTCTGTTTCTAGCCATAATTAGGCTCTATACTAAGGTGTTCCAGAAGGCAGACCTAGGAGGGCACTCTGTCTCAACCTGTCCCCTTTCTCTTCCACTCTCCTAATCTTTCATGTTTGCCATTATACTGAGGTCCTTCAAGGTCAAAGCCATAGAAATTCCTAACTTCTTGGACTCATGAAGTAACCTGCCAAGGCTGGAAACTTCCATCTCTCAAGATTGCTATTTAGTCATCTGTGCTTTTAGAAGGAAACACAAAGCAGAAAATGCAGCTAAGAAGCAGAACAGTCTCAAGCTAACTTAGGCAAGCACATGTTTTCACTGCTATGTACTCATAGTCAGAGGAGTATTTGATCCTAGAAGTAACGGGTAGCTTGGGAGTTTATTGAGTGTGTGCATGTGTAGGTGGGTATAGGAGTGGAGCAGGGGCAGGGACACAGTCAAACCTACACTTTAGGAAAATCACTGGCATCTGTGTGGAGGAGGATGGATTGTAGGGGTGAGAGGCTTGAGGTAGGAAGGCCAATTGGAAGGCTATTGAAATAATCTAGGCTAGAGGTGAATGAGAAACTGATATAAAGATGTGGCTGTACAAGTGGATAGGAGAAATACATAAGAGATGTTGAGATTTGGCAGCTGATTGTGAGGTAAATGAAAGAAGACTAAAGAATGACACCAAGGTCATAGGTCTAGATATTGGGGAGGATGGTTGTGGCCTAAACAGTAATAAGGAAATTCAAGAGAGGGGCATGTTGGGATGGGAAAAGATAATGAGTTCTGTTTTGTACATGTAGAATTTGAGATGCCTGTGGGGCATTCAATTTGAAATGTCCAGAAAGCAGTTGGTGATGCATGATGAGAGCTCAGGAGACTTGGGCTAGATAAACAAATCTAGGAATCATCTGCATAGAGATGATTATTGAAACCATAGGAACTGATGAGATCACCAAGGGAGAGAATATAAAAAGAAAAGAGGACCCAGGACACAGCATTAAGGGATACTTGTGTTTAGTGAGTGTCATGTGAAGGAAGGAAAAGATAATTCAAATAGATAAGAGAATTAGGAGAGAGCAAGAATGTCACAAAAAACCTCATGAAAGAGTATCCTAGAGGAGGTGGACAATGGTGTCAAATTCTGCAGGGAAGTCAAGAAAGAAGGAGATAAGATTTGGCAATTAAGAGATTGCCCATCACAATGTTATATTCTGAAGTTAACTTGGTGTGTACTCCTAGAATGGAAAAAAATAATCCCCAGGCAGGAGTTGCCTCTCAACTCCATTACTACACATCAATTTTGCTAGATATGTGTTCTACATTTGGGTGATGGGGTGAGGGGTGGGAAAAAATCATTGTAATAACCAAGTATTCCCAGATCTACATATCTAGCTTGAATCTCTTTCCTGAGTTCTAGTTACATGGGGCAGCTAGGTGGTATGGTGGGTAGAGTGCCATGCCTGGACTTAAGGTATGAGTTCAAATCTGGTCTTGGACACTTACTAGCTATGTGACCATAGGCAAGTCATTTAACCACTGTCTACCTCAGTTTCCTCATCTGTAAAACTGGGATAATAAAAGCACCTATCTGTCAGGGTTGTTGTGAGGATCAAAGGAGATAATAATTCTAAAGTTCTTAGTCTGGCACACAGCAAATAGTACATAAATGTTTGTTACTATTTTGGGACTTATCAAATCAGATATCTCACAAGCATCTCAAGATCAACATGTATAAAACAGAATTCATTATCTTTCCCCTATAACAAACCCTCTTCCAAATTTCCCTATCACCATCAAGAGTATTACCTTCCTTTCAGTTTATCCAAATTCACAGCATCAATTTCATTCTTACTACACATACCCCAGCTATTACTAAATCTTGTCATTGTTTTGTCTACACCATCTTTCACAGACACTCTCCTAGATCAGATGCTCATTGCCTTTCACCTGGATTATTTCAGTAGCCTTTGGATTGGTCTCCCTGCCTCAGGTCTCTCACCACAAAGCTGCCAAAGTGATTTTCCTTAAATGTATGTTTGACCATGTCACCATCCTCCCTCCATACCCAATAAGCTCCAATAGTTACCTATTACATCTAGGATCAATTATTTGGTTAGCACTTAAAAATCCTCACAATCTCTATACTCTCTAGTTTCCAGTTCTTTTTATATTTTACTTCCCTCTATACACTTTGTTTTCCAACCACACAGGCCTTTTTGTTGCTCTTCACATATGATGCATGTATCTCCTATCTCCATTTCTTTGAATTGGCTGTCATCTCATGCCGGAAATGTTCTTTTAACCAACATCTCTTAAAATCCTTGGCTTTCTTCCATACTCTCAGCCCTAGGACCACCTAATAGTGCCTTCTCCTCTAAGTCTACTTTCTAACAATTCTGTATGCATCTTGCATGTACTGAATTATACATATGCTATCTCTCTATTTAGAATGTAAGCACCATTATTGGTTTTAATTTTGCTGTGTATGTTCATAGTTTAGCACAGTGTTTGGCATAGAGCAACACTTAATTGGTTACTGGTTTATTGCTGCAAAGCTTTGTTTTCCTCTTCACTTTTGGTCCCACCCTTGAGTTCCAGTTTTTACCATTGATAGGGATTTGAAGCAGACTCTTATTTTCTTGTACATGAGGAAGTTCCTTTTCTTACCTAGGTTGATAGCTACAGAAGGTCCAGAATTCAAACACAAAGTATTAAGGAGATATTAAAGAATTGTCCTAAAATATTACAAAAATATTTGAAGTACTTTTTCAATCCACTTAAGAGAATTATAGGGGATTGACCAATGGATGAAGGCAACTGGCAGCACAAGAACTGAATTACTCCCTTGTCACATCTTGTGACTGACTGTGATAATCAGTCACATCCCTTATTTCTATATAAAAAAGAAGCAAAACATTTAGCTGTTGAGGAGCTTGTGGCAGTTTTGCAATCCCTTTTTCCTGTCCAATAGTAAAACAAAGAGATAGAGGTAATTCTTTTTTTCTATTCGTCACACCTTCCACTGGTCATGTCATTGGAGCTAGTGGATCATAGAAAATATTACATCCACTGGAGACTGGAGATGCACTAACGACAGACTTGAGTATAGAAAGATAGTCACCCAAGGAAAGGAAAAAGCATTTTTTTTTTTTTTAGTGAGGCAGTTGGGGTTAAGTGACTTGTCCAGGGTCACACAGCTAGTAAGTGTTAAGTGTCTGAGGCCGGATTTGAACTCAGGTACTCCTGACTCCAGGGCCCTTGCTCTATCCACTACGCCATCTAGCTGCCCCTAGGAAAAAGCATTTTCAAGGACAATGACCCTTGACATTTGACTGCCAGACTATGAAGAAAAGCAGACCCTGGGAATGCAACTCTATCTTCTTATAAGTGCTGCATACATTTGTTGGAGAGTGATCCCCAGGTTGGCAGGTGGGGATGTTTTATAATTGCTATTCTTTCTATGCCACACCATTCCTAAGAATCAAATTATTCTGAGGACTTACTGGTAATGGGAAGCACACTGATGCGGGCTCTTGAATTACTGTATTAAGAGCAGCTGTGGGGGCAGCTAGGTGCAGTAGATAGAGCACCGGCCCTGGAGTCAGGAAGACCTGAATTCAAATCTGATCTCAGACACTTGTCACATCCTAGCTGTGTGACCCTGGGCAAGTCACTTAACCCCAATTGCCTCACCCCAAAAAAAACCCCCAAAACCCCCAAAAACCCCAACAACAACAACAACAACAACAAAGAATGAGAGCCATTGCTTTGTGCCCAAAAAAAGAGAAGAAAAAAAAACACCTGTGCACAGGATACCTAAGAGCTGTGGATGCACACTGGGAACTCAACCTGTGAGTATGAGTAAAGTTTGAGGAGTAACCCAAATAGGTATTACAATCTAGAAGAGCTCACTGAAAGAAAAACATACCTTAAATGTGTATCATTAATGCTATATATTTTATGTGCCCCCAAAGAACTAGGTAAAATAATAATGTATAAAGAATCAGAAGATTAAATGAGAATTTTTCAAGGTAGTCATGTCATAGTAATATTTCCTTTACATTGCCTCCCTTCCTAGGTTCCCTGCAGTAATTTTATATAAAAATATTCAGAAGTCCCAAGTCATTCAAACCTATCTTACAATAAAAGCCTTTGATAAGAGCGGCCTCTAAAGAAAGATCAGGAGGAAAGGTGAGAAAAAAAATAAAATAATCCCAAAATATACTCTCCATAGCACAATACAGCACATGAAAAATAGAAGATATATAAGAAGACACAAACTCTTGGGAAATGTTTGTGTTAATCCTCTCTGACAACTGATTTTCATTCACCTTTGGAACTCCTAAGGAATAAATATAGATAGACGAAAGTTAAAAGGGACAGGCATATACAGGTGACCCACTTAAAACACTTGGTACCTTATAATAGAAAATTAGGCCAACATTTAAGCCTTCAATGATTAGTTAAGTATAAAACAGACATTTTCAGGGAACATATTAAAAAATTTAGTTTGCTCTTTGTCATGTTGGTTAAGAAACATTAACTAAACACTGAAGTAGCTGCTTGAAACATATGTGGCATAATAGAAAGAATACAAGTCATAGGACCTGAGTTTGAATCCAGCTCTGCCAATGTGTGACCTTAGGTAAGTCACTTAACTCTTTGAAGCTTCAAAGTTCCTCATATGGAAATGAGGTGATTGGACTAAACAGCTTGTAAGAGACCTTCCAGTTTAAAATCTATGATCCCATGAACTGGGTCATTATATCACATTCGATTAAAAAATGTGACAAAAGAGGGTGATTCTGTAAATGTGGTATTAACATTGAGCTATAAACCTTTTCATAAAAAAATTAGGGTCCCAAGAGCTGTGATGAAAATCAGAATTAATATAGAAATGGAAACATGTCCTTTTTTTTTAAAGCATTCCTATCATCAGCTTTGAAACCCTAAGCAGTTAATGAACAATACACAGCAAGGCAGGGAAGAAAGTTATGTTGATTTGCCTTTTACTCATTTCTAGATGCAAAGGCAGAGACATCGACCTCATCAGAAGACAATTCCTCAAGCCCCTACCAGGCCTAAGGTTGCCTGCTATTCGCTCCTAGCTCTTTCGACTTTCCTGAACCCTAGAGTTGGTTATTTCCTGCTCATTATGCAAGAGAAGTCACTTGTGGTGTTACAACAAGCATGATGTCATGAGGTACCTGAGCAGGACACAAGGCCAGAAGCAGGCACGATTTTGTTTTAAGAGTGAGGGAGAATTCAGCCAACCTTTGAACAGGCGGGGCAGGGGAGCAGTGAGCGGCAGGGCAAACAGCATATCTTGTGAGCAGGAAGAGAACTGTCAAAAAAAATTCCTTTTCTGCCAGCTAAAAGGCCCCCCCAAAGTAGGATGAATCAAATTCCACTAGCCACAATCTGGCTATATTATATTTGGATAATAATCCTGAACTGAACATTGATTCTGAAGAAGTCCTTTCTTCAAAACTTTAAGGCAACAATTAAGTATTCCATTGTCATGGCTCAATTAAATGGTTTGGCCTGAGAAAATTGGGGATTGTAAAGTGAGGATGGAATGTGCTTTGATCCTCTTTCCAGGGTTATTGTTTCATTAATAAATGAACATGTCATTTGTCTCACCAGAGGGAGCTCATGCCCTCCAGGCTTTTTTCCCTTTTTTGTTCAGGTTTTATAAAGATGAATTTCCAGTGCTCTGAAATACCATGGATTAGTAGTTAAGCCTGACAGCACTTCGGGGAGTAGCGGGCTTAAAGTGCCTCACACAGGTCTCCAAAGTACTTGTTTACTAATAGAGGAAATCAGCGACCGTCTGCAGCTGCTGATATCGCATTACCATTTGGAAAGACAGTAGCTGAGATAACAAATCACACAGTTTTAATAATTACTCCTGCATTCCAGTTTTTTGTTTCCTGCATAACTGTAAAGGCTGGATTTCTTCCAAATAAACAGATAAAAACAGTATGGAACTTTTATCTTTTAATGATAATGACAACACATCATGTTTCACTAAAAGTTTCCTGCTGGATTTTTTTTTCTGATTTCTAGAGTTTCAATAAAATGTAATTATACTTTATAATTCCACTCTTTTAATCTTCACTTCAAAAACTATTCTCAGTTAGCAAGTTTGCTGGGCATGGAGGGTAGGTGACAAACTGCCTTCCACTTCCTTTCCCCATCTTGTCATGTTCCTGAATTCTGTCTTAGGGTAAACCTGTCATTGAAACTACCCACATAAACTGAGCTATTTTATATTCAAATTAATACCTAGCTTAATTTGAATGTAAAATAGTTCCATTTATACCCTCATTAAAAAAAAAGTATGGTATTTGGCAATGAATGGATGTTTAAGATATGATATTTTTTTTTATTTTTTAATCCTAAATTGAACTTACATTAGGATAGAAACATTTCAATATCAATAGATAGGTCATAAAAGGAGCCCTTTAAAAAATCTGCATAGTAAATATGTGCTCTAGGGGTCAAAATATGCCATTGTGCAGAGACAGTACAGGGTTTAGTTCATATGGTTGGCGCTTGGTATTTTCAGGCAAATCTGTCCATTGTTCCATTTCTATAGCATGAGGATGTCAATTGATTTTTAAAACATATGCTCCAACTTTATTTGTGCAATAATTTCATGGACTTTATTTTGGTGTCGAAGAAGTTAACAACTAAATAGGAAAATGATGTCTTCCTCTCTCGTGCAGTGAAACCATAAAAGTTGGCAGACAAAAAGGAATGCTGAACTTTTCCCAGAGCTCTTAGTTTGGTTACCATCCATCCATGTTCCACTGGGCGATTATAGAAAGCTTTTTTAAAGCATTACTTCAGAATGATCTTAATTGGTGCAAGGTTGAGCCCTTTCTAGGAGGGGAGGGAAAAGGTTGAATAGCCTTTTCAAGTCACATGAAAGTTTTTAGGATGAATGTACGATAATTAGATTAATAAGTAGCTTAATTTATCACAGCTGAGGATTTCAACAGCCACACATTAGAGGGGGAAAAAAAAGATTAGTGTGATTCCAGTTTGTTAAAAAAAAATGTACTGAAATTTGATTAACCTTAAACACAAAGTGTCTTTCTTTCTCTGTCTAAATGTAGTGGATGGGGAGGGGGGAGAGGAGAGGGGACCTGAAATAATCAGAAAAATCCTTTTTTATTCCTTTGTGTTGCCCAGTTAATGAGAGGTATCAGGATAGCTTGAAACAACTTTTCCCTCTGCTGTTTTTTTTTCTTCCTGTAGTAATGAATTGGATTTGAAACCTATGGGATCTCAAATTGAAAAAAAAATTTTTTTCACTTCAGAAAATTGTTACTTATCAGATATAGATTTAATTAAATGTATAGAGGCAGATCTCTTCTTTCATTTACAGGAAGGGGAACTGCAAAAACTCTTGGAGAGGAAAATTTGGTAGAGTGCTGGGTTTGGGTTTGGGGTTCTTTCCTCCATTAACTGTAGAATGAAACACTGAAGCTGAGGTCGTTGGATGTAGTACAAGACATTGTCCGCCACAAAATGACATATTGAAACCCAACCCTTCAGAAATCACAAGCTACCCAAGTGGGATGCAGCTGATGAGTTGAACAGTATTAATTAGAACAATGTTCAGGTTGAAGGCCATTATTGTAATGGCAAAAGCGATCATTTGTTTCTCTATGAATGAACCCTGATTAAAAATCAGCCATGAACGAACATACAAAAAAAAAAAGTCATGCATACAGTTTTCAACCCTAGGTCTTTCCCTTTACCTCCTCCACACAGAACAATGTGTCTTTCTTAATAGAAAGTGAAATCTGCTGTGCCTTTTGATGACAGTATCCATCCAGGGGTAGCCATTGCAACCCCTGGATATTGTCATTATTTATCAGTTCTAATGTCAGATTTCATTAAACTTAAAGTTCTTAACTCTTGCATGGCTATAAACAAAACCCAGAGCATTGTGATTAACAAAGCTGCTGGCACCAGATTCGGTATCACCCATGAAACAGCCTGGAGTGCAGCGCTATGGTACCTGTCAACAGCCACAACAGCCATCATCATTGGAAGGAGCGCTAATGCAAACTCAGCGGTGGGGCCATGCATTCTGTATTCATGATGTTATGTGAGGGTCTCTTCTTTGAGACAGCATGAGGAAGGTGTGGGACCAGGCACCAGCATGTAGTTGGTCAGTGGGATGCTCGGCCTAAAAGAAAACAAAACAATTAAACCATCAGACAGCCCTAATGGAACCAAGTTCCCCACCCTATCCCATAAAAAAAAAAAAACTATATTTTTTTCCACTTGCTTCTGTTCTTTCTCATGGGGGTTGGGGAGGGGGGGAGGTTTGAAGAGGAAGATATGCTGTGCTAAAAATAAACAAACAAATAAATAAATGGTGTCTTAAAAAGAGGAATTTGGAGCTTCTCACCAGTGTGAGTTGTGCATACTGCTTGTCCTATAATATTGGAATGGTTAACATTGGCACAGCAAGATCATACAAATGACAGTGTTAAGGGCACTCATGCATTGGCCTGTTTGATAAGATTGATAACTGTAGCCAGTAGCTTAGGAGAATCGATTTCCACGGTAGGAGCCTTCTCTGGGAGCGTAAATCTTTTCTTCTGCTTTTGGGAAAGGGTAGCTTTAAAGGTGTTTTCTATGCCGATTAAAAATGATGCATAGTTATAAATGGTATGTATTTTTTAATTTCAAGGATGAAATTTTAAAACATAATCATGGCGGCTGCATAAACATAGAAAGCTATTACTCATCAGCCAACATTCGGGAACCAAAACCTGCCTATAATCTAAAATGGGTATCTCATTACTGGTTAACATTATTTATTTAGGAGGAGATACGACCTCTAATTTTCCTTTAAATGATTAATTTAGTGTTTAAATAAGTGCCTTTTATTTAATAATGTTTTCTTTAAGCAATTCACTAATGTCAATAAACTCTTTGTTTAACCTTCTTAAAGGAAACATTTTCCTGGCTCGGAGGTAATTAATGAGCTACCAAATAAATGGGTATAGGAAAATGAGCTAAATAATTATCTAATATTAAGGATTGCCCAGATCAGAGGCATAGAACATAAAAAATACTATCATATGTATAATGAACACTATTTGACTAATAAAATGTGGTAAAGTTACACTCGGTGGTTAAGACCTTAGATAAATCTGAGATTTCATTTCTATTTCAATTCCTGTCAGGTATGGCACTCATTTTTGAATATCCCAACATGTGGAAGAGCCTACAAACAATGAGAGATAATTTATACAAATTACAGTATCTTTAGAGTTAGTGGGGAAGATTATGAATTGCATATAGTAGAGGAAAATAATTTGCATATGATGTTAATTTTTGCTGTTATAGACAGAAATGCAAATTTTCTGGAAATTCTGAAGTAATTTTTGGAAAAAGGGTTTCTATTTAATAAAAATGCAGGATGTCTATGTATAAAGATATATATGTATATGTGTGGTTATATATATATATGTGTGTTAGATCCCATTTCCAAATTGAAAGTCATTTTTCTGGTTTATGAACATAATACAATATAGTAAAAGGGTTGCTGAATTTACAGGCAAAAGACCTGGGTTTGCTTCCCAGCTTTGTTACACAAGACAATTTGACCTTGGGCAAATCATTTTTAACCTTTTTAGGCCTGGGTTCTATAAAATAAGGAAGTTGTTTTAGAATGTCTATCCCAATTCCAAATTCTATGAATTTATAGAAATGTTTTGCTGAAACATAAAATTATTGCTTGGTAAACAAACATGTTTCAAGTATAACTTGTATGGGCAACTAGGTGATACAGTGGACAAAGTGGCAGGCCTGATGTCAGGAAAACTCATCTTCCTGAGTTCAAATGCAGCCTCAGACACTTACTTGCTTTGTGACCCTAAGTAAGTCACTTAGCCCTGTTTGCCTCAGTTCCTCATCTGCAAAATCAGCTGGAGAAGGAAACAGCAAACCACTGCAGCATCTCTGCCAAGAAAACCCCAAATGGGGTCACAAAGAGTCAAACATGACTGACCAACAAAAATTACACTTTTTGTAATTATATTTACTTTTCCAAGTTTAGGTTATAAGTGGAGGTTGCTATTAGTTGCTAAATTTTAAAGAATCTAGCATCTCTTAAAATCTTAAATTTCAAAAGGACTACTAATGTCATCCAATCTAATCACTTCTTGAAACAAGAATTTTCTCTACTAGAATCCTAAAAGGACAGTCCAATCTTCACTTGAAGACTTCAATGATAGGGAGATTAGTCTAGGGGAAGGAATACTGGACTTGGAGTCAGGAGAGCTAGTCCTGCCCTGGACACATATTAGTTATATGACCATAGGCAATCTCAGAGTCTCAGTTTCCTCAAATGTAAAAGAGGGATAAAAATATCCAGAGTAATTATTTCATAATGTCATTGTGAGAATCAAACTAGATAGATAGATGACAAATAGATAGTTTCATACATACATACATACATAGATGATAGATGATAGAAACAGATAGACGATAGTTACATACATAGATGATAGATACATAGATAGATGATAGTTACATACATACATAGATGAAAAATAGATACATAGATAGATTATAGTTACATACATAGATGATAGATACATAGATAGATGATAGTTACATACATACATAGATGAAAAATAGATACATAGATAGATTATAGTTACATACATAGATGATAGATACATAGATAGTTACATACATACATAGATGATAGATAGATAGATAGATGATGGATGGATAGATAGATGGATAATAGATAGATGAAGTTATGTAAAAGTCAACTATTATCATGGAGAACTCACCACCTCATGAAACCATTTCTGGACAGTTCAATTTATCAAGAAAAATTTTCTTAGTTTTATCCTAAATTTGTCTTGCTGTAATTTCTACCCATTGGTCTTAGATATTCCCTCTAGGGCCAAGCAGGATAAATCTAATCCCTCTTCCACATATAACAACCTTTTTAATATTCGAAGAGAGAAAACCCCCTCTTTCTGTACCCAACTCTCTCCTCTCTCCTCCTTCCTCAGTACCATGTTCTTTTTTCAAGGCTATTTATCCCTCTTCTCTTGAATTCTCCCCCTTTTGCTCCCCATCCTCTAAAGAGTTTCTGGCACATCAACATCCTCCCTAAGAAGGTCATGGGGATGTATCATCTCAAAATCTGAAATGTGAACACACTATACTAAATGTGATCTGACCATGGCATAGTACCATGTGTAATACCATAATCTACTTCATTCTGAATACTATGTTTCTTTTCATGGAGCCTAAGATCACATGAGGCTTTTTGACTGCCAGGTAGCAGTACAACAATAATGATCATTCATGTTTATAGAGAGCTTTAAGGTTTGCAAAATATTCTCATCACAACAACCCTGTAAAGTAGGTAGTCAACATCTGATTGTTGATGCTTATTGAGCTTAAAATCCACATCCTTTTTTCATATGAACTGTTGTCTATGTCTCCTCTTATATTTGTATGGTTGGTTTTTTTAAACCCAAGTGCAAACTTTCATTTTTGTCAACTTATGTGATGCAGAGAAAGATAACATGATGTAGTGGATAAACAATTAAGCTCAGAATCATGAAGACCAGGATTCAAATTCTTCCTTTAAAACTTATTGTGTGCTGCTACATGCATCATTTAATAATCATGTGCCTCAAGCAATTCCCTGAGACTTTCCCATTAAGCTCCAGATGGGTTATGATCTGTGTGGCTATAAAGGGAGTTCTAGGACCCAGAGTTCCCCACATTGACAAAATCACATCTCATTTACATATTCATGTATGAGAACCAGGCAAAAACAAGAGACCTGAAGAAACCACTAACATTCCATTAAAACAAAGAAAGATATTGTGTATTCTGAATGATGACCTCCTGAGTGTCAAGCAGATAGAGGAAGCACTCATTTTCAGAAAAGAAGCTGAGAAAGGAACAAAACAAACCACAACTTCTTTAATTCAAAGAACAGAAATGAAGCTCTGGGTTTATATTAATTGGGCTCAATCTTAGAGGCTTCTCAATAATCACTCTTTCTTTGCTTCATGCCTGTGCGCATGGTTTCCCCTGGGAACACTGGAATTTTGCTCTCAGTTCAGTCTCTATTGAAAATAATAATAATAGCTAGCATTTATATAACACATTAAGACTTGCAAAGCATTTTACAAATATTATCTCATTTTATCCTCACATCAATTCTGGGACACGGATGTCATTATTACCCGAATTTTAGAGATAAGGAAACTGAGGTAAACAGAAGTGAAATAATTTGTCCAGGATCTGAGTTTAGATTTGACCTTAGGTTTTTCTAACTCTAGGCCCAATGCTCTAATCCACTGAGCTACCTAGTTGCTTATAAAAGTAGTAATAAAGGATTCTCATGTTCCACAAAAGTACTTAAACTAATGCATTTAATTCAGAAGAAATTTCATTTCACCTGCCAGAAAATGTGTATAATCCCATCAAAAGTCAAAATAACTCTCCTTCCTATAGTTGAGCTTTACCTCCACTAGGAGTACTCCATTGTTGAAGCCCACCCACAAAGGGAAAGCATTTAAGGTCATTAGAGTCATTTCCCTCCAACGATCTTCACTTTCTTAGGGACCCATACAGTCACCCCCAGAATTATAATACTACCCTAATTCAAGCTCTTTCCTCTGGTCAAGGAAAGCACTCAGTGTTGCTAGAGTGAAGTAACTCTTTCTTCCATTGATTCCTGCCCTTCCTGGAATTAATGTACTATCCAGCTTTGAGATCTATAGGGTGTCCAGAGAGGATTAGCCCCTCTGGTGTTCAGACTTGCTGAGCCCTTTTTAGGGCTGCTCGTGAACTTCTGGTGTTCATCTGCCACCCAACTCTCACCTGTAGCTCCAAGTAGCTATAGCATGTACAGTGTTCACATCTTGGAAAAATCTTGACAGATATGCTTCGAACCCATTGGTGAGTTAGAGGGATGGCTACCCCAAGCATGTGAAGATTTCCCATGTTGGAATACGTGTATGAGAACAATTTGTTCCAAAAGTCATGAAGGAGGCTGAAGCAGGTGTTGTGGAATGCTTAGCACTTAGTCAGACATCAAAGATGCCAAGGTCATCCGCTTCATTTTGTCTTGCTACCAGACTTTGATGACTCTGGAAGAGAGAATGAGGCTTATAACTTTGTGCCATTTTGTCTGACTTAAATCCAATTCACAAGCAAGTTAAGACATCACTCCATGATGCCATTGGTCCTCTTAGAAAACAAAGGGTTAACAACAAAAACAACAACAACAATCCTGCTTTAGGTCTCTATAGAATTCAGAATCCATCAATAGTTAATCCCCTCTTGCCACACCTACACAATCCACACAATTCACCATGCTAGTGAAGGACAAGGTCAAGGTTTGCTCACTCACATTACAGATCTGTTCCTCACAGTTCCTCTGGCTCTATCTCCTTATGGACCATGAAATTCCTTCTCTAGTTCTAAATTGCCCATACTTCTGACATGACTTGAATAAAAGTATGCGTATAAACTCATCTCCCTCCCTTATCCCCATGATGTCAGAATAGTTAGAAACACAAATAAATTAAAAGGCATTTATTAAATGCGCACTATGTACCAACCATTGTATTCAGTGTTGGGAATACATATAGAAAATGAAGCATGCCAAATAAACTTCAGAAACAAAAAACAACAAGAAGAGAGTGAAAGAAAAACATTCACACAGGAAAAAAATAAAACAGCAAAGACTGAGTATATGAGTAAGCAAAATTCCTAACACAATGAATAAATAACATGTAAAAAAGTATACCACATGATATTTTATACCAGGATAAAACTTTAGAAAAGGTAATAATTTAGCAAGAACTATAATTAGATCCACAGCAAAGAGGATGGAAGGATGATAAGAAACCCCTGGATGTTTGAATGAATTAATAAAAGAAGTGAAGAAATGTTAGGAATAGAACTAGCAATCACTGAAAAACTCAAGAACACAATATATGACTTAAAACAGAAACTAAAAAACTGTAGCAAAATTCGAAAGTCAGTATGGAATAGTAGATAGAGCGATGGATCTGGAATCAGGAAACTGGGTTCAAATCTCATTTCTGACACTAGCTACGATGCTAGGCAATTTACCTAACCTGTAATCCACTGGGTTGTTGTGAGGCTCAAATGAGCTGTTGTATATTGATTGCTTTGCAGTCATTGAAGTGCTCCTTGCATAGCATATATCATAATTATTATTAACAAAGAATAAATAGGGGCAGCTAGGTGGTGCAGTGGATAAAGCACTGGCCCTCAATTCAGGAGGACCTGAGTTCAAATCCAGCCTCAGACACTTAACACTTACTAGCTGTGTGACCCTGGGTAAGTCACTTAACCCCAATTGCCTCACCAAAAACAAAAAACAAAGAATAAATACCCTCAAAAAGAATGGAAGATATAACTTTTAGAAATTGAATCATAAAATAAGAAATATTAGAACGAAGTCAAAATATAGCAAAATCAGAACAGATGGGGTATTCATATTTTAATAGCCTAAAAACAGTGATCTAATAATCATTTATCTACAATTAAAAACCCCAAATTCATATTTCAGGACTTCATAAAAAATTGACTGATAGGTAAAAGTATAGATGAATAAACTCTATAGAGAATTCAGAGAAAAGAGATTTTATAGAAAATTCAGAGATAAACTATACATTTAGTTCATCCAGGAATGTGATTGGCAAGCTCCAGAAGTCTCAAGTCAAATATGTGTGTGTATCCATATCCATATCCATATACATCATATACATGTGCACATACATATATGTTTGTACATCATTATATTATATGCTATCTATAATAATATATTGCAAGTGACCAAGAGTTTATGAATTCCATTCATTCCTTTAAGAAAACCAGATCTAGGAAAAGTCTTTGAATTGCACATACTGTACTAAAGAAACTTTAAAAGGGTAAATTAGTTTGGCTTGCGAAGGGGAAAAAAAAAAAGAAAAAACTTAAGTGATAATACAAGTCTTTATATTCCGAAGTGGGAAAAAAGACCATAATCCTTCAGAGTTGTGCTTTCTCTAGTACCAATAAAGAAACAGAAATATTATGTAAAAGCTGAGAAGAAGAAATTAAGTACTTGTACTTGTTCACTACAGACTGGGAATGGGAGAAAAGCGATCTCATGAATGCTACCTTTATATTATGAAGTTCAACAGAAATAAGTGTAAAGTCTTATTGCCACTGTTCAAATTTTTAAAAATCGGTATCAAAGTATAGGACACAGAAAGCATGGTTAGAAAGAAGTTTATCGGAAAGGAGGGTGGGGAGGAGGCTGAAGTGGACCACAACCCTAATCTGAGTCAGCAGTATATGTGTCAACCAAAAAAGATAATAGTATTTTGGAAAGCTTTAAGAGTCATAGCTTCCAAAAACAAAGAGATAATTATTTCTCTATGCATTGTCTTGGTCAGACCATGTCAGAACTGTTGTTCTGTATGATATTTTAAGAAAAACACTGACAAACTATAGAGAATCCAGAGGAAATCACATAGGAAAGAGTTACGCAGTGATGTCAAGTTCAAATAGAAAGAATCCTTCCAGGATGTATTACTGACTTTGAAAAACACATGTTTACACTATCTATGTTGTATTTATAATTTTTTGTTAAATATTTCCTAATTACAAGTTAATCTGGTTCCTCTGCACTGGGGATTTTTGTGGATTGCAAGTCTGACATGTCTGGTTTAGTGTCTAGAGTCCCTTGTAATATGTTTAGGTGAAGGAACTGTAGGTATTGGTTTCTCCAAATTTGGCCTAAAGAAGAGAAGACTTAAGAGAGATGATAGATAGTTGTCTTGAAGAATTTGAAGGATTGTCATGTGAAGGAATGATTAGACTTATTCTGTTTGTCTTCAGAAGACAAAACCAGGACCAATGAGTAGACTTTGCAAAGAAGTAATTATTTTTTTTGGCATGGCAATGAGGGTTAAGTGACTTGCCCAGGGTCACACAGCTAGTAAGTGTCAAGTGTCTGAAGACAGATTTTCACTCAGGTCTTCCTGAATCCAGGGCCAGTGCTTTATCCACTGCTCCACCTAGCTGCCCCCATAAAGAAGCAAATTTAATCTGCATAGGAAGAAAATTTTCTTAACAATTAGAACTGCCCAAAAGTGTAATGGGATGTCTCAAAATGTTTTTGGGTCCTTCTTACTTGAGGTGTTCAAGCAGAGGTTGGATGGCAACTTCTCAAGTACAGTATGGTTAAGATTAATTTCAGGTATAAGCCAAACAAAATAGCTGACAATGTCCCATACAACTTTAAAATTTTGAATTTTGTGATTCTTTTTTCTAAGCTAGGAAAGGGAAAATAATAAAAAAATATATTGAAGCATAATCAAGTAATCACCATTGTGGTCTAGGATAGGTAGGGGTAAAAAGTCTGCGTGCTCCAGATTTGGGTTTATTTCTTTCAATCATTTATTGCTATTTTATGAGCATCAGCTCATATTCTTCTACCATAGTCTAAAATAGTATTGTCCTTGGCCACCATAGCTCTTCTTTTGATAAGTAGATTATGTGTTTACTTGTCTTTAGGTTCTTTGGGTCTCACCCTTCTGGCAGTTGCTTTCCATTATCAATTGTGATATCCTTTTCTCTGTTTCCCAGTTTGGGGGCAATAATAGCTTATTTAAATAGATCAGGCTGGATTTCTTCCAACTGAACACTATAACTTTTTCTCATTTTCATTCTTTGAATTATACTTTTGTATTCTTTTTAATCTTTACTTTAGCAAGATCCTTATATAGATATCTTATTCAGGAATGACCCATCAGTAAGAAGCTATTTTTTGTCAAAACACAAATCTATTTAATTTTTGTGATAGTGCTTTCTTAAATAAAGTATTCCATTTATAGGCACAAGACTTCTAGATAGTATAGGAGCTTCCTTCATTCCTTACTCCTAAACCATATCTCCCAATTTATAGATACATACACACACACACACACGCATGCATATATGTGTGTGTATGCATATCCATATATGTATACATATACAATACCATTCTCAACTCTCTACATTTAAGTCACAAATATATATATATAGATTTGGTTTAGAGGTGCTTAATGAATTTTTTGTAGAATATATCTACTTCTCTATCTACAATGGGTGATGGTATATAAGTTCCAATTTCTTTTATACCCATCTTTTTCAAATATGTATCATGGGGGCAGCTAGGTGGTACAGTGGATAAAGCACTGGCCCTGGATTCAGGAGTACCTGAGTTCAAATTTGGCCTCAGACACTTGACACTTACTAGCTGTGTGACCCTGGGCAAGTCATTTAACCCCCATTGCCCGACCAAAAAAAAGTATCATGAGTAGTGCAAATTCAAACTGATCAAAATGTCCCATGAACTGATGGATTTTGTTGACTTTGCAAATATGACAACTATAAAACCACAAACTCCCTTATTTGCCTCTTCAAGGAAAATCTATGAACTATTTAACCAAAACTTCCTTTTGTATTCCCATTTCATTTATATCAAGGATATCAAGATTGATATTATTCAGTTCTTCCAATGGAACAACCACTTTATCATTGAACAAGGCTTTCATGTTGAGAGTATCAATGGGTAAATTAATGTTCCTATATGGTCTAAAACCTGTGTTTTATAATAGCCTTTGCCCCTTTTTTCACCACACTGTCACCATTGCTATAAAAATAGAAAGAGGATATGTAGCACTGAGGATCAATGTCTATTTTTATTTACTTCATGTGTTGTCACAACCAAAAAATTAATCAACAAGTGTCCAGACTACTGGTGATGAGATGCTATCTTTGTCAAGAATAATAAATGCTTTTTTCATCAGAATATCATTAATCATTTAAGAATGAACTGGAAGAAAACCTTGTTATTCCATTTTACAGAAGAACAAACACAGGCACAGAAAATTAAGTACCCTGATTTGATTAATAGTCAGGATGAAAGTAAAGACCCATGACTCTCTCATGTCACTCTGCTGCTTAAGCCTCCATTAAACAATATTCTCCCTAATATAGGAAGTCACTGACTTAGGAACAATCAGCAACTTAATATTTCTTTCACACAAAAGACTGTCCCAATTAAAGTCTTATTTTACCTTACACTCAGTAACTCCCTGTCCCTTTTGCCTAACCACCTTCATCACTGTGGCTATCTAGCATTTGCCTCCCCTCTTTAGTACCTTCTTTGTTAGGATTGTTGTTTAGTCATTTCAGTCATGTACAACTCTTCATGACCCCATTTAGGGTTTTCTTGGCAAAGATACTGGAGTAATTTGCCTTTTCCTTCTCCATATCATTTTACAGATGAGGAAACTGAGGTAAATAGCATTAAGTGACTTGCCCAGGTGAGTGTCTGAGGTCAGATTGGAACTCAGAAAGATGAGTCTTTCTGAGTTCAGGCCCAGAACTCTACCCACTGCACCATTCCTTACTACTACTGAGGCCTAAAGATTTTCATTCTCCCTATTGTGGCCTTTTTGTTAAGGAGGTTGAAGTGGAATGCCCATTTCCAATCCTAGGCGGCAATGTTTTGCTAGCATTTTTCCCTATAGAAATCATGTTACAAAATTATGGTTGCTTTGGCATTATCAGCACTATAGTTTAGCTAAATTATGAGTTTAATAATTTTTGGTTTTTGTTTTTGTTTTTCCCTAGGAACCTGCCAGTCATCCATCACACTATTTTCTAAGAAAGGTGGAATGCTATTAAACCTCATTACAAGATACTACTTATTTGGTTTATGTCACTATTAAAGAGCTTACATTAAATGGTTAAGGCAGATCACTGTTCAGAGTCATAAAATATAGACTCAGGATATCTCCTTTATATTTATAAACCAATTACTCATTTGTAAGATTAGCTTTGGACTGGGATGTTTGATTACATGTAATATGACAAGGCTGACCCACAATGGTCTGGTACTCAGTTTCAAGAGAAAAATTAAAAGAGACACTTGGATAACATCTAAAAGTGAATTTAACCCTAGCCTAGAAAGCTTTACTTAGCCATATCAGAAGGACATTAAAAGTAAGGGAAGGATACTCATCACATATGCAACCTTGATTCAGCTGAGCATAGCTGTCCGAACTTTATATTGGCCTTGGTGGTCATGACTGAAAGAGCAACCGGAGCTCATCATGCTCTGGGATTTTGTACTCAAGTGATCAGATATCACCATTGGTAGCCTAAGCCTTTTGTCCCCTGAGTCAATTGATTATTGAGGATGGTTCCAATGCCTTCAAAGGCCCAGGCATGGTGGCAAACTTTTGTACTCTCTGCTACAAGTGAAGGCTGATTATGATGGATCCCTAAAGTTTGGGAGCTCTGAGATGCAATAGGGCTAAGGCTTTACTAAGTGGAGTACCAATATGGAGAGTCCCTGAGAAGAGGTCTTACTTGGCTACCTAAGCAGAGATGAACTGGCACAGGTCAGAAACAGAGAAGGTCAGAGTTTCTGTGTCAAACAGCTATAAAGTCAGGCCTGTAGTAGCCCCAGCACTTCTAGCCTGGGAGAGATAAGGAAATCCAGACTGAAAAAAAAAATCCAGTACTTTTAAAGAAAAAAAAAAAAACCTAGTCTAGCCCATATGGTATAGGACTTTGAGAGATATGGCACTAGGTAATACAGTGGATAGAGCACTGGGCCTGGAGTCAGACTCATCTTCCTAAGTTCAAATCTGAACTCAGATACTTACTAGCTGTGTGACCCTGGGGAAGTCACTTAACCCTGTTTGCCTCAGTTTCTTCATCTATAAAATGAGCTAAAGAAAGAAATGGCAAACCACTCCAGGATCTTTGCCAAGAAAACCCCAAATGGGGTCACAAAGAGTCAGACATGACTGAACCACAACAGTAATAAAATGTACTATGTACTGTGCTAAGCACTTTATAATTACTATCTCACTTGATCCTCACAACAACCCTGAGAGGTAGGTGCTATTATTATCTCCCTTACAGATGAAGAAATTGAGACAGACATTAAGTAACTTGCCCAGAGTCACACAGCTAGTAAGTGTCTGAGGCCAGATCTGAGAATTCAAGTGTTTGTTTTTAATAAATTTTGAGAATATTTATATTTTAATAAGTTTAGAGAGCTCATCAGTATGCATATCTTGGAAAATTATAGTGAGTTGGGCCTGGGCATTGAATAAGTGAAGGAAATTAGACTGGATTTTAAATAAGCTATAAGAAGGCCTATAACATCCTGGAAACCCACCTAGAAAAAAACCACACTTTCTTCAAAGCATCAAAGTTGAGCCAGTAGTAACAAGCATCTGATGAGAAGGAAGTCCAAGAAGAGTAGAAGCCAAATACACCAGAATAATTCCATAGGGTCCTTAGGAAACAGTACTTATGAAATGCAGGAGAAATCTGCAGACATCCTGTAAGTTAGGTCCAAACTTCATAGTGACTTCAGGGTAAATTAAAAAACAAGTGAAAAATGTATCAGTTCACTAAGTAAACCAGATCATAATTATACTACCATGAAGGGATAATGTGACAAAACCTTTTTTATGACAGGAAATATAAGTTAAAAAATACAGAAAAGATAAGAAACATGTTTTAAAATTTTATGTAAGGCTAAAAAGGACTACCAATTCAAATTTTCTACTCTGAATTTTTGCAAAGCTGATTATAGATGAGTAGCAGATGTTTTAGTATTTTTTAATCTCTGTTTCTGATGATTTGTGACCCATTAATCAAATGGATCAAATGGCAGATAGTGGGAAGGTAATTAAGACAAGCCTGAATAGAGGGAAAAAATGATTAAAGAATGCATCTTTTAAAATATCATGAGCATGAAAAAGGAATGCCAATATCATTTTTTTATTTTGGTGAGGCAATTGGGGTTAAGTGATTTGCCCAGGCTTACACAACTAGTAAGTGTCAAGGGACTGAGGCTGGATTTGAACTCAGGTACTCCTAAATCCAAGGCCGGTGCTCTATCCACTGCGCCACCTAGCTGCCCCTACCAATATCATTTTAAAGATATTGCCCATTTTTAAAGGATCTCATGAAGAAGGTGATCTTCTAAATATTAGAAAGAGCCAAATAAGATTTATAGTATTCTTAAAGGAAGGAGATAAGACACCAACTAGTCAACTAAAGCTGAATTCAATTGATATTCGGGAAGATAATAGAACAAATCACCATTAAATAACCTGAAGCCATCCAGAAACCACAAGTTATGGAGAAACAACTTCGTAGATTGTATCAAAAGCAAACTGAGTCAGGTGAAAAATTTCCCATACTGAGAAAATTTTAGGCAAGTTATTACTCATAACCTCATAGGAAAACAAAAAACGAAATTCGTTTTCACCAGTTCTCCACCAAATATTGATTAATGTGTATCCTAGAAATCATGTAGGAGCATCAAAGCAGTCCCCTGAAGGATGCTGATGATTCTATAAAGTAAAAGTAAAGGCACATAGACAGGAAATGGGATGTTTTATGTGGAGAAAAATAGGCCAATTTGTCTGGAATAGAGAGTGAAAAAGTGTAATTAGTCTATAGAGGTAGGCTAGAGTCAAATTGGGAGTAATGTTAAAAGTCAAGCAGGAGTATACATACATATATACATATATATATGTGTGTGCATGTATGTATGTATGTCTTTATACATATATATTTTTTCTCGAGGCAATAGGGAGCTACTTGTGCTTCTTGAGCAGGAGAACAACACAGACTTGTGCTTTAGGAAGTATACTTTGGCTGCTATGTATAGAATCAATTGCAGCCTTCTCTAGTTGAGGAAAAGGGAGTGAGGAAAATTAATATTATTCTATGATATTAATAACTATTTATTAATTTGTGATCCACTCTTTTCCTTTTATTTCTATTAAGGCCCAACTCCTGAAAAGGTCAGTCAGTCTCTGAAGGGCATGGCTGAGTGATGAGATTGCATTTAGTTCCCAAGGCACTTGCTTTTTAACTAGGTTGGGTGGCACCAATTGAGAGACATGATTTCTGTTTAGAGAATAAACAGAATTAGATCTGAGTGAGCCTTTGCCTGAGGGAAGAACCCCCTGTTATTGGTCCCTTATATTAGAGTTTAGGGCAACCAACCTCATGAAAGAGAAAACTAGCTAGAGGGGGCTAGTTGGAAATGGCTTCCCCTGACCAGATGCCTTAAGTCCGTTGAGTCTCATAATCAAGCCACATTCTCAGTTGGTGGAGCTGAAGACTTTTAGCTCATCTTCTCATTAATGTCCACCAATCATGGTTGAATTACACTTGTCAAGGGAGTTCTCTTTACGAAGGGATTTAAGGCATTTCAAGGTCTCCCTTGGAGTCTTTAGTTACCAGGAGAAACCAGTGATTATCAGTTTATTGATTACCAGTTAACCTAATTAATAAATTGATTATTAATTACCCAGAAACTATCTCTCAGTGGTTTTCATTTATCACGGGAGACAAAGAGACTAACTAGGAGGTTATTTTAATAGTTTAGATGAAGTGTAATGAGAGAAAGGAAGATGGCTGTGGCTGTGTGAGTACAGAGAAAGGGATACATATGAGATACATTGTCAAAGCAGAATTAACGAGACTTCCAAAATGATTGGTTATGAAAGATGGATGAAAATAAAGAGATGAGGATAATTCATTCCAAGATGTCAATCCTGGGGGACTGGAAGAATGATGGTGCCCTTGATAGAAATAAAAAAGTTAGGAAGAGGAGAGGGTTATTTTGGGGGGTGCAGGGTAATGAGGATTAAGTGACTTGCCCAGGGTCACACAGCTGGTAAGTGTCAAGTATCTGAAGCTAGATTTGAACTCAGGTCCTCCTGAATTCAGGGCTGGTGCTTTATCCACTGCACCACCTGGCTGCCCCCTGAGGAAAGGGTTTTGAAGAGAAAGCTGAGTCCTGTCTTGGACATGTTATATTTGAGATGTCTAGGAGACATCTAGTCAGTGATACAGACCTGGAACTCAGAAGAGAAACTAATGCTAAATAAGTAGATCTTGAGGATGTATGCAGAGAAATTACAGTTGTCCATGGAAGCTAATGAAAAAAAAAACAAGAGAAAGAGTATAAAGAGAGAAAAACAGAGGCCAAAAGATAGTCATGAGAGACATGAACGATGATCCTGAAAATGAGAAGACCCAAGAGAGAAAACCCAAGGAGGAAAGAGTATCTAAGATGAATGGGAAGATCATGGAAAAGCAAAATAATTGAAATGCAGCAATGAAAGCCCAATTTGAGATTACATAACATAAATTTATACATATACCAGTAAATATACATAAATAATCCATGCCAGCATGTAATTTTTTCTCTTTAGAAAATGAATAGAGAAGGCGTGCATGGTTGAAGTAATCTAGGGATGAAATTTAAAGAGGGACAAGCAGTAATTGGACAAGATGACAAGGACTTCAAGGGTAGAGGACAGCATAAAGTTAAACTGGTCAACTGAAGAGTCAGGATTTTGAAGGAAAGAAAATTGAGCTCTTGTGGGTGGGAAGTGGGAATGGAGGGGGGAAATGAAGTTGGAACACAAAGTTTTTTAAAAATTAATATTAAAATTTTGTTTTTACATATATTTTGGAAAATAAAATTCTATTCAAAAAAGAAAACGAAAGTAGAGCAGGGGTGAAGGTAAAGGAGGAAGGAGTGAAGTGAATAGAGGTTTCATTGAGGACAGATAATAGGTTTAGGAGGAGGTATACAGAGGAATGAAAGGTCAGGTTATGATCACATAATGGAATTTAGAATTAATAAATTGTGGAGGTGGAATAATGATGTGTGTAAGTGGGGTGTGAGGAAAGTATAAATCATGGGTGCTGAAAAGGTCAATAAACTGCAGAGCACTGGTATTAGATAAGACATCAACTTGTAAACTCGTCTCCATAAATAAGGGTTGGAAAGAAGAAGGAGATGGGTTGAAAAGAAAGACTGTGAGCAAGTTCTAAAGTCCTTTAAAAAAAAAGAGAAAATTGCCTAGAGGCTAGTAGAGCCATTAGGATCTGGATAGGATGACATCTGGATGGACTGAACCTTACAAAAGAGAAGAGATTACTAAGTGATGGTGGTTGGAAAAGACTCTGGAAATGGTAAGTGAGGAACAAAATACTTGACTCTCCAGGCCATTGTGTTAGGGGCATCAATGAAATCACATACAGTGCTGGAGAGAGTAGCCAGAAACATCTACTGCTAGGATACAAGTCTAGGACTTCAAGATGGAAAGAGCATGAAAGGAAGAGATGCACAATGAAGGAAAATTTGTCAATGATAAAACAGGGTTCTACAGGCTACAATGAAAGAGGAGATACTGGAGGAAAATGAGGATACAGAATGATATGTATGGGGAAGAGGAATCAGGGAGTGATGGCTAATGGAATAAAGCTTCTGCCTTGGTGGTTTATGAATAAATTACAAAGCTTCTAGGTGGACTCATAGTACGGGTGATTGCTTTATGACATGGTCAGTTTGGAGGTGCATTCCGTTTCTTTAGCCTATATTTTAGTAAAATGGAGAACACTTAGATTATCAGATTTATCAAACCTGCTGACCTATATCCACTTTTAGTGACTTAATCATATATAAATGATGTCACCAAAATAAACCTAGAAATGATTACTTTAAAATACAAAGTACATAAAGGAAGGTTGGAGTAGTTGGAAAAAGAAGTGGATCCTTCATTACTTCTTTTAGTTGAAAGATGGTATGGGGGGGGTGGGGAGAGGAATGAGCACTTTGGAAGTGAATAATGGGTGATGTAGATAGAAGCAATGGAATCTGTATTTCTGTACCATAGCTTAAGATAATGGAATAATGTACCCTGGTCTCTGGAGAAAAAGCATGTCATAAGGACTTGAAGGAAGATGTTTGCCAACAGATTTAACAATCTGATTAAGAAGGCCTTTAAGCTGAAAATGGAGTGGGGAGGGGGAAATCTCAGATAAAGTAAATCTGAATGTTGAATCTGAAGGGACTTGCTTTAAATTTAAGGTGGCTTACTGTGAAGCTTAAAGGGGCTGCATTATGTGTCAAGCTAAAGCTTATTCTTATTTAGAAAGAATTCTAGGAAGGTTTTAGCTTGACAGGATATTTCTGCTCTTGTGCCAAGGTCCAGGGTCAATCTGTACGATGAGAGATGGACTCCATCAACCACAATGATGACCTGATGAGGGCATTCCCGAAATACAAATTGCTAAACGCAAAGGTCTCAGGAGCCAGTAAGGTCCAAAAAATCTACTTGGCTATCTCCCAAGAAGCTCTTCCTTGAAGAAAATAGGGGATGGTCTGTATGTCTAGGAAATGTAATAAAAGCTTAAAAATAACAGCTATACACTCATAGTTGTGACACAGTGTGGAGGAGAAGTAGTGAGGAGAGAAATTGGAAAAGACCCTTTCCTTTCATGGTTGAAAAGTGGGTTTGGAGGGGGCAGCTAGGCGATACAGTGGATAAAGCACTGGCCCTGGATTCAGGAGGATCTGAGTTCAAATTTGACCTCAGACACTTGACACTTACTAGCTGCATGACCCTAGGAAAGTCACTTAATCCTCATTGCACCCCCCCCAAAAGTGAGTTTGAAAGGTTCTTCTCAGACCTCTGTTTAATAAAGGTAGACTGGAGAATACCAAAGTTTGCAAAAAAATTTACAAATATTACCTCATTTTG
Organism: Dromiciops gliroides; assembly: GCF_019393635.1. Classification (NCBI taxonomy): domain Eukaryota; kingdom Metazoa; phylum Chordata; class Mammalia; order Microbiotheria; family Microbiotheriidae; genus Dromiciops; species Dromiciops gliroides. The sequence goes on along the minus strand of NC_057862.1, from coordinate 245,514,568 downwards.
TCCTCAGAACAATTGTGGGAGGTAGGTGAAATAATTATTTCCTTTTTACAGCTGAGGAAACTGGGGTACTGAAAGGTGATTTGCCTAGGCTTGCATAGCTACTAAGTGTCTGACACTAGGTTTGAACCTAAGGTTCTCAATATATACAATTAAAGGAGCAGCTAGGTGGCGCAGTGGATAGAGCATCGGCCCTGGACTCAGGAGTACCTGAGTTCAAATCCGGCTCAGACACTTAACACTTACTAGCTGTGTGACCCTGGGCAAGTCACTTAACCCCAATTGCCTCACTAAAAATACACACACACACACACACATATATACACAATTAAAGGTCTTAGCCTCTATGTTACCTTATAGCCCAAGGCTTTTCTAGCATGTGCTATAAGGAGGCTATAGCCAAAAAATAGATCCAAAGGCAAGCAGAATACTATGGAGGGCAAGACAGTTATCCTAGAAAAGATAACAATGGAAGAGATGATGGGAATTTTAATATGACCAGATGCAGAGTGAAATAAATAGAATCAACTAAATAGAATGAAATAGAATCAAAAGAACACATAGACCACAGCAACGTAAATTTAAAAATACTAAAAGGTAGGCAAACCAAGTAATTTTTTTAAATTCCTGAAAATGGATTATGAAGCATACCTTCCTCCCCCCAGCAGAGAGGTGGGAGAACTATGAGAATAGAACATTGTACACATTGTCATGTGTGAATACTATAAGCATTGCTTTTTGTTTGTTTTTGTTACTATTATTGGGTTTTGGTTTGGTTTGGTTTTGCTTAATTTTGTTTGTTTGTTCTAAAAGAAGGTTCAACTTGGGGAGAAGGAAAAAATATCCAAAAATTACTCTGATATGAACCCCACCCCTAAAAAATTTAAAAAACAAAATGAGGAAGATGGTGAAGTACAGACCTGCACCCAGCTGACCTCTCCCAACATTCTCCTCCAAAAAACCTTAAAATAATACCTCAAGTCAAATTTTGGAGTAGTAGAGCCACCAAACAGTCAGCCCAAGGCAACTTAAGAGGTCTGAAGAAATCATCTGTAATACTGGAAGGCACAGACTGGGTAATAATGAGTAATACTGGGGTAGGCACAGACCTGAAGCATGGCAGGAGTACTAGTGATGGAACTACAACAGAAGCATTAGCAGATTCGGGGGCTTTTAACCCAGAGACAGTAAGGAGGTCAGACAACTGATCAGAAGGAGATTACAGGGGACCCTTTGCTGGCAATGGGTACAGCTGGTGCTGAATGGCAACTCTATTAAGCATAAGCAGTTCTAGGTGATAAAGGAGTGCTTAGCAACAACTACAAGGGAGCAGGGACCCTGGTCACAGTTCTAGGGCCAACAGGAGCTTTACTTTTTTTTTTTTTTTTTTTTTGCGGAGCAATGGGGGTTAAGTGACTTGCCCAAGGTCACACAGCTAGTAAGTGTCTGAGGCCGGATTTGAACTCAGGTACTCCTGAATCCAGGGCCGGTGCTTTATCCACTGTGCTAACTAGCTGCCCCCTAGGAGCTTTACTTTTTACTCCTGTAGGGGAACAGGGCCCTTCCTGGGCAAAGAACAGCATACAAACCTGGAGCACAGCTCTCCCAGGATAATACCATTTTGGAAGCACCAAAAACTTGTAGAACTTGCAGATGCCCAGAACTAGCTCTGAAAACAGCAGCACCAAGAAAAGGCAGAGTGCCTCCCCACCCCCAAGTGAGCAGAGCTCAACTTTAACATAAAGTTCAAAGTGAAGAAATAGGCTGGAAGAATAAGCAAACAACGAAAAAAGGACTTGACCATAAAAAAGCTACAATGGTGGCAGGAAAGACCAAGACATAAATTCAGAAGACAACAACGTGAAAGTATCAAAGCCTCAAAAAAAAAATGCTTATTGGACTCAAAATCAGCAAGGATTCCTGGACAAATTAAAGAAAGAGGTAACATTTATAGAGGAGAAAATGGGAAAAGAAATGTGAAAAATACAATGAAAAAAGAAACAGCAGCTTGGTAAAGGAGGCACACACACACAAAAAAAAAAAAACTGAAGAAAAATAATGCCTTAAAAAACCAGAATTGCCCTATTGGGCACAAAAAATCACCGAAGAAAAGGACTCCTTAAAAAGCAAAATAGGCCAAAAAAATGGAAAAAGAGGCATAAAAGTTCATTGAAGAAAATAATTCCTTAAAAATTAGAATTGGACAAGTGGACACTTTCTAAGAATCAAGAAACAACAAAACAAAGTCAAAAGAATGAAATAAATAAAAGACAATTTGAAATATCTCATTGGAAAAAACAACTGACCTAGAAAATAAAATTATTGAACAACCTGGAAGCAATAATTTAAAAATGGTCCTTGACATAATAGTTTAAGAAATTATGAAGGAAAACTATCCTGATAGCTTAGAAGCCAATGGTAAAATAGAAATTGAAAGAATCCACCTGAGAGAAATCTCAAAACAAAAACTCCCAGGAATATTATAGCCAAAATCAAAACCTCCCAGGTCAAGGAGGAAACTTTGTAAGCAGTCAGAAGAAAAGCCATTCAAATATTATGGAACCACAGTAGGGATCACAAAAGATTTAGTTACTTCTACATTAAAGGAGTAGAGGGCTTGGAATAGGATTCTAGAAGACAAAGGACCTAGGATTACAACAAAGAAAAACCTACTTAGCAAAACTGAATATATTCCTTCATGGAGAAAAAATGGATATTTATTGAAGTGGAGGACTTCCAAGTATTTTTGATGAAAAAACCAGAGCTGAATAGAAAATTTGACATTCAAACATAAGACTCAAGAGAAGCATAAAAAGGTAAATACAGAAGAATAATCAGAAGAGACTCAATAAATTAAACTATTTACATTCCTACATGGAAAGATGATACATGCAACTCCTAAGAATTTTATCATTATTAGAGCAGTTAGTAGAAGTCTACAAAGACAGAGGATATGGGTGTGAATTTATTATGTTAGGATGATCTCCAAAAAAATAAAAAAATAAACGTAAGGGTAAGAAAGAGGGATGGGCTGGGAAAAGGGGGAAGGGAAAGGTAGAATGAGGAAAATTTTCTCACACTAAAGAAGAGCTTTAATAGGGATGGGGAAATGAGTAGGGATGGGAAATACTGGAACTGCACTCTCATCAGAATTTGTTCAAAAAGGGAAGAGTGTGTGTGTGTATACATACATATGTATATACATACATACACACACACTTCTGCTGATACAATAACCAGTTCTCATGAATGTATAGAGATATATCTGGTGTATATATGATATATGATCATATATATGATATATACACTCTTTCCTCTTTGAACCAATTCTGATGAATGTGTGTGTGTATATATATGATTTATGTATATATATGCATTGTGTGTTTGTGTGCATATATACATATATAAACATATAATATAGTATATGCATATATGTGCATACATTATATAAAATACACAACGCATAATATTGTGTATATACATATACATGTAGATATAAACCTGTGTGTTTGTGTACACATGTGTTATGTGCATGCATTATACATATGCCTATTGTGCATATGGATATGTTTATTTGTATACATGCATATAGCTTTTATGTAATGTGGTATATGTTATGTGTGTCTAAAACATGTTTACAATCCATATATGTACATGTAACATATATGTGTTTGTGTATATATATAAATTCATTTGGGTATAGAAATCTCTCTTAGGGAAATAAGAGGAAAAGGAGAAAAGAAATGGGAAGAAGAGAGATGATAAAAGGGAAGACAGATTAAGGGAGGCAGTGGTTAGAGGCAAAACAGACTTTTGAGGGGAGACAGAATAAAAAAGAGAAAGAAGAAACAGAAGATAATAGGATGGAGGGAAATACACGATTAGTAATCATAATTGTGAATGTGAAAAGGATGAGCTCAACCATAAAATGAAAGCAGATCGAAAAATGGATTAGACACCACAATACAACAATATGTTGTTGTTGAGAGACACATTTATTATCAGAGCCAATGTTATCTTAGGCTTTCTGAAAAAAGTATGTTTGCCAGAGTAAGGGGATCATGCTGCTGTCCTTGGCCTGGTCAGATCATATTTGTAGTATTATATACATTTTCAGATACCATATCTTAAGAAGGATCTTGACAAAGGGTTAAAGGCCCTTTGGAATAATGGATATGATGTTGAACATGAAGTACTTAAGACCTAAAATGAAATCTCTGTCTCTGACACTTAGCTAGGTTAATACCAAGTACATTATAATCTCTGAAGTGTCTAATCTCTATGTATCAGGTAGCTTCCTCAGCCTTACCTACTCAATCCTCCCCATAGGTTGTTTGGAGATAGTTTCCACACTAGGAGTTTGAACTATGGATGGAAATCTCAGATGCTTAGTGGATTTACTTATAGTGAAGCCGATTCTTACCAAAGGAGGGTGTCCATGTTGGGAAAGAACTCAAAATCATGAGAATTTGTTGACAGAAAAGGGATGTTTAGCCTGAAATAGACAAGACTTAAAAGAGAACATGATAACTATCTTCACATATTTTACTAGCAACCTTGTGAAAGAGGAGGCAAGTATATTCTGTGTTACTCTAGAGGGAAGCTTTCTGCTCAGTATAATTAAACTCAATTCAAAACATAGGTACTAGATTCTAGAAGGAAACATTTAATCATCACAACTGCCTTAGAATGTGTTGAGTTGTCTGTCACTAGAGATATCCAATAAGAAGATATCCTAGATGTGTTAAAGGGGGGGTGTTTTCAATAGATACCTTGTACTAAATAGCATGTGTTATATTCCAACTTTTCTATTCCTTTTTTACACGTACATACACACTAAAAGCATATACATATATTCACAGAACATTGGAATCATACGATATTAGGACATAAAGGAACCTTAAGGATCATTTAATCATTCAATAGTCAATTCAATAGTAGGAAAGCATTGATTGACATCTGTGTTCTAGATACTGCAAGGGATACAAATAAGATTATTATCATGTCTGCCATTGAAGGGCTATACTCTTTTAGGATAGACATGTGCAAAAATAATTTTTAAAAAACCAAAGCATTTTTGCTATGCACAAAAACAGTAACATGAGTTGTAGTGTAGAGTATATGCTAGGAGGTCAGTAAGACTCTCCTGAATCCCTCTTGTATCTCCTAAAGAAATCATAAGTTTCTTTTGGTGAAATTGATTCCCCCACTCTGGCATAGTCCCTCATCACATTATGCCTAGACTATTATAATAGCCTACTAGTGAATATGTTTGTTTCAAGCTTCTCCCTACTCTAACTCACCCTCCATTTACCTACCAAAATGATTTTTCCCAAGCTTAGGTCCAACCATGTCACTGTCTCTACTCAAAAAACTCCAGGGGCTCCTTATTGGTTCTGGAATCAAATACAAAATCCTCTCTTTGACATTCAAAGCCCTTCACGACCTAGACCCCTCTTCTTATACCCTACTCCCCACCACATACCTTTTGATTCCACGTCATCATTGGCCTTCTTGCTATTCCACAAACAAGAATTTGGACTTGATTATTCCTGTGTCTTATATAGACTTATGAAGACAATATCCAGGCCCAAGGATCCAACGGGTTAACCCTTGAGCTATGCTGAGAGCTTTCTTCTATCTGAAGGTATTAAAGGGATGTTGGTGGGTAGTATTTGATTCAATTCAGAGCTTTGTTATAATCTGGAAGATGACATGAGGGCTTGGTAAGTCCTCATGACTCCCTCTTCATTCATAAAAAAGTGTAAAATTACCTTAGCAAGAATAATTCCTTGTTAAAGAAGTTAATGAGGAAGAGGATTTTGCTATCACCTTGATATTGTTTTTTGATGAGAAAACTCACCTTCTCTTGCCACCACTTTGAGGAATTTCAATTTACCACAAGCCCATAAGACAGGGAAGAGTTGTGTTGACTGAGCTCAGGTGAGGGTCCTTGGCTTTTTGCTTTCTTTTGGTTAGGCCTGACTTCATGAATGGGAGTACCTTTTCTGTACAGGCATAATGGAGGAAAATCCTGATGTTTCCAGGAGAAAGTCAAGTAAGTGCTACAGTCCAAGGGGTATTATTATAGAAAAACTTCTAAGATTGAATTTCCTTCTGTAGGGAGCCAAGATGGTGGAAGAAAGGCTATGACTCTCCCAGCTCCAGAAAACCTGTTCACATACCTCCAAAAATAAAGAGATAAGACAATTCTTGGAGCAACATAACCCACATAAGAATAGAGTGAGACTTTGTTCCAGCCAAAGACAGCTTAATTAGGTGACTGAGAACACCTGCTGTTCAGGCTGAGAGAAGAGCTCAGCATGGTGGAGCAAGACCAGCCTCAGGCAGGCAGTGCCTACAGAGCCTCAGAATCTTCGGCTGTTTCTTCTGAAGCTTGGTTTACAGACCGGTGAGGAGGTCCAGTGGTTGAGGAGAATAGCTGCGGTCTCTGCTGAAACTGGGGTGGGGCGCCCACATTCTGAACCAGCAAGCAAAGTTATGGAACAGCCACCTAGTGGGGGAGGGGCACAGGCACACCAAGCTTCCAACCACAGAGAATCAGATTTTGATCTGACTTCTGTTTCCCGGTTAAAGAGAAAGCGGGCAGTGGTTACTCACAGGCCCGGCAGGCTGAGATTGTTCTCAATCACCCCCTGGGCCAAGCTGTAGCTCAGAACAGTGTGTCCTAGAAGCAACACTATACTTTAAGAAGGAGTTAAAAGCCAAGAAATAGGGTATCAAGATGAGTAAGCAGAAACAACAGCAGACCATCAAAAGCTGCTTTGGGGGCAAGCTAGACCAGAATACACCCACAGAAGAAGATAATAACAAAGTTGAAGGTCCTGCATCCAAAGCTTCCAAAAAATGTATGAATTGGTCTCGGGCCTTGGAAGTGCTCAAAAGGGACTTTGAAGAGAAAGTAGGAGAGATAGGAGGAAGATTTAGAGAGGTGGAGGAAAGAATGGAATTTCCATCTGTAAAATGAAGGACAGTCAACTAGGTGGCACAGTGATGAGAGTATCAGGCCTGGAGTCAGGAAAATTCATCTTCCTGAGTTCAAATCTGGCCTTAGACTCTAACTTTGTGATCTTGGGCAAGCAAATTAACCCTTATTGCCTCTGTTTTCTCATCTTTAAAATGAGCTGGAGAAGGAAATGGCAATCCATTCCAATATCTTTACCAAGAAAACCCCAAATGGGATCATGAATAGTCAGACACATTAAAAAAAATGACTGAACAGCAACAAATTAAAGGAGTTGGACTAGATTAGACTCTTGAGACCCTTCTAGCTCTAAATTTATGATCCTATATTCATACAAGTAAGGCATTATGTTAAGTTCTGGAGATAGAAAGACTCCCCCACATGTAAAAAATGATAACCTCAGGGGCAGCTAGGTGGTGCAGTGGATAGAGCACCAGCCCTGGATTCAGGAGGACCTGAGTTCAAATCCAGCCTCAGACACTTAACACTTACTAGCTGTGTGACCCTGGGCAAGTCACTTAACCCCAATTGCCTCACCCCCCAAAAAATGATAACCTCTATTCTCAAAGAATGTATACTCTACCTGATGGATAGATTTGGACAGGTGAATAAGTAGGGGTGGGGGTGGGGGTCAGGCATCATTCCAGAAAATGACAACCTATAGCAAACACTTCCATCTCTGAACTCCTGTAGGTTTTGCTAGCTATACTACTCACTTGACACTTGCCGCATGTCTGCATTAGCAGTTAGCTTTTGAAATTTATATATCCTATCTTTCTTTCCACAGCATAAACTTCTTATGAGGAAAACTGAGTTGAATTTAGTGAATTGAAACATCTGAAGCTCAGTAGGGACAACACTAGAGGTAACAATTTTCTTCATATCGTTCTTTGAAGTTGTTCTATTTCAGTACCACAGGAATTCTTCTTGAGTGTAAGGACCATGAAAATTCAGAAAAGCTTTAAAAGCTTTCTATTGCTCCAAAGGGGGTGGTTTAGAGGGAGTAGAGCATGAATGACACAGCTTTCACTACGGGCTATAGTTTTAACCTGTTATCCTTACATCAAGCCTAAATTTGCGTCTTTTCAATTTCTATTTTTTCTATTTCTACCTTCTGCACCCCAGCAGCACAACACTAATCCCTCTTCCATATGACACTGCTTCAAATACTTGAAAACACATGTGTTCATACCCCACCAATGTATCCACCATGGCTCTGCCCAAACCTCTTCATCTTCAGGCCAAACATGCCCAGTTCCTAAAACTAATAATTATGGCTTGATCTTCGAGCCTTTCATCCACCTGGTTGCCCTCTCTTGACACTCTCCATTTCCTGAATTCTTTTCTTAAAAAGTGGTGATCAGGGGCAGCTTGATGGAGCAGTGGTTAAAGCGCTGGCCCTGGATTCAGGAGTACCTGAGTTCAAATCCAGCCTCAGACACTTGACACTTACTAGCTGTGTGACCCTGAGCAAGTCACTTAACCCCCACTGCCCTGCAAAAAAAAAAAAAAAAAGTGGTGATCAGAACTGAACACAGTACTCCTGAATCAATCTAATGGGGGAGGGGGAGCAGGGCAGAGTACAGAGGACTGTCATTTTCAATGTCCAAGATATAGTGCCTCTCATAATATAGCCTCACACCTTTTGATCAAAAAATATTAACCTCTGCTCCGTGTACTATAGTGTTAAGTCCATTTCATTGAGTTCTCACCATTGAAAAACTGGTAACCCAAGGACATTACATAGAGGTAACTTTTTCACAGAATTATAGATTCAGAGCTGAAAAGAATCTTAGGACACATCCAGTCCAACTCCCTCATTTCACTAATGAAGAAACTGAGTCCAAGAGAGGCTTCATGATTTACCTAGTAAATACAGCTAGTAAATTGGCCAAGAAAGGATTTGAACCTAGGTCTTCCTGACTCCAGGTCTAGCACCCTAGCCTATTCCAACCTGTTTCTATGATTAAGTAGAAAGCCCTCTATCTAAACCATGGTGGCTAACCTGAGAATTTATCTAATCATATCCAAAACTGTTGGACTTTTTATTGCCATAAATGTGAAATATGGCTTTCAGAAATGGTCCTGCTTGCAGTTTTGTTTTTGTTACTGTTTCTCTTCTCACTGTATCAGAAATCTCTTCTATTTAGTCTTTCCAAATTATTAATTGTCACTCATAAAGCAGTATACTGTTTGATGAGAACTAGACCTGTAGATAAAATTCTGATTTGCATTCAGTATACATTTGTACATTACTTTAAAAGAAATAATGGCTTTTTTCCTTAAAGAATGAAAGAGATTAAATTCACAAATGTGGCAGCAGCCCCAACATGTTATTTTTATATAGGTACCACTCCTACAAACCAATTTATCATATCCTATCTTTTTCATGGAGGCACAAAGTAATAATCCTTCATGAGAAAGCACTTCTTTCCTTTCTTATAGTAAATAAAGATCTACAATGATTATTTCATACATTTATCAGTTTATTTTTTCCCCAGTTTGTACCCTAAACAAGGCTCAAAGATGCACCACACTACATATGAGTCTGCTTCTGTTTGGCACTCTTATTTTCTCTCCTCTCTTTACAATTAATTCCCCTATAGTGTCTGAATGGTTTTATCAATTAGCTTTTGCTGGGAAGTCTTTTTTTTCTAATATAGTGTAATGATTTTTTTTTTTCATCTGTCAAGGGGGGTTATTAATAAATGCCACCACTGGGGTTAGAACATACTCTGGTGTTTGCTTTGGAGGAACCAGGGGATTGTAGGAAATCCTAGCCAAACTGAATCATAATTAGAAAGAAAATGCTAGCAATTAGAACTATACATTAGGCTTTAATTTACTGCAATGGAAAAGTCAGGGGTGGTATTTTTATTCAGTTTTTAGGTGCAACCAGATGGAATGCTCATTACTCGATAATTTCCATCAACCCTGTGCATTTCTCAAAGCAACAAAGCTGTTGAAAATACAGTGGAGTTCAGTGTCTCAGCTTCTGCTCTTTTAAGGGGTAGGAGGGTGGAAAGGGGAGTGTTCAGAAGTTTTCATTTTCCACCACATGCAACTGATCATCTCCCTCTGGGGAGTCTTTAAATATATTGTATAATTTCAAGGGGGTAAAGCACTTTGGGAACACAAGTATATTCGCATGGCTCACATTTTTCTCCTCCCCTAAATTTATTGAACTGGTTCTTCAGTTCATGTAGCTAATTAAATGATCTAAATCAATCGATGCCCTTCCCTGGTGTTTCAGATTTTGGAATTCTCCAATGATCAAAATGAACCTTTCATGTGTTTATTTTAGAAGATAATGTTTTATAGAAAGATTATAAAAACTGATACAGGATGAAATATGCAAGACCATGAAAACAATATGCATAATAACCATAATAAAGTAAATGGAAAGATCAAATTAATGTGCAATTACAATTGACCAACCTTATAACTAAAGAATTGAGAAAATTCTTCATTGCAGAATTTTGCATACACTTCATGAAGTCCCTACTATATGAAATTTTATGGGACTCCTACAAGGGTACCCCAGGTGTTTTAGGTATGATGATGAAGAGGGTAAGAAGTCATTTTAACATAAATATACCATTTGAAGCATGTTGTAATGGAAACAACACTGGACTCAAGGGACAGAAGTTCAACTCCCAACTGTTAAACTTACTAGTCCAGTGATAATGTCCAAGTTACTTTATTTCAATGAGCCTCGATTTACTTATCTGTTAAACAGGAATCATTGTATTTGTACTAACTATAAGTGAGGAAAGCACTTTGTCAACTGCAAAACACTATCATATTGTGAGCATCATAAGTCAGTAAATACAAGGTAATTTGAGGATGAAGAAACCATTAACAACAAGGCAAAATGGGGAAAAGCCTTGACAGAGGAGGTGATGTTGGAGCTGAGATTTCAAGGAAGATAAGGATTCTGAGAAGAATAGATGAAGGAGCAAGTGAAAGATGGAGGATTTGTACAAATTCATAAGAATAAATAGGAGAATGATGAGTTCAGAGAACATCTAGCAATTACATTTGCCTAGAACATGGAATGTGTGAGGCAAACTTGTGTGAGATAAGAATAGAAAAACTAACATGCCAGGCTGAAGAGTTTGTACTATATCTCTGAGTAATTAAAGAGAGGTAGTGGCATGGTCAGACCATAGGAATATAATCTTGGCAGCTATAAAAATGGGAGAACTTAGAAGCAGGTAGATCAGGTAATAATCTGTCACAGTAGTCCAGGAAAGAGATGATGAGAACCTAGATTAAGGTGGTGCCTTGTGAGTAAGGAAATTTGTACAGATGTGAGAGCTGTTATACAGATAGGACTGATAAGTCAGGGCAGCTATTTTAATATATCAGGGAAAGGGGAAGGTAAAGACATAGATAAAATATATGATGACTCAAAAGTTCTGAACCTGGGTGACTGGGAAAATGGTAGTGTTCTGAACAGAAATATGGATATTTGGAAGAGATTTATAAAGAAAGACAATGAGTTGTTTTGAACATTTTGAGCTTTAGTTTCTTATATCTAAGTAGAGATGTCCAGGAGAACAAAATAACTTTCCTAAGGCATAGGCCTGACTGCCCCCTGCTCCCAGCTTCATTACTGATCCTCTGGACTTTTCTACCAAGCTGCTTTCTTACCTGTAGCCCCTCCCCTCCTCCCATTGGTGATTTGCTCCCAGTCTCCATTTTGAGGAGATACCTAGGCCATCTGTGTTTAAAACTGTCCCAGAGCCCCCATTTGGGTAATTTCTCCCCTTCCTCCTTGTTTTCAGCTCCCTTTTTATGTTGTCATTTTAATATTCTCATTTGAATATAAGCTCCTTAAGGGTCAACTCTATCTTAATTGCTTTTTCTCATTGTTTATCATAGCGCCTGGCAGATAGTAAGTGTTTAATAAATGCTTGTTGGTTTGACTTATTGAATAATGCGATCATTAAAGGAAAGAATAGATAGAGAGAAGAGAGCTCAAGATAGAGCCTTGAGGAGTATCCGTGCTAAAGTGTGGAAGATGAATGATGAGCTAAAAAAAAGAGACTCAAAAGCTGTGGTCAGATAGGCAGAAGAAGAACCTGGAGAAAGCAATGCCACAGAAAACAGGATAGAACAGAATAACTCAGAGGGAATAGGAGTGGGGGGAGAGGGAGTTAAATTGGGGAAGGTCAACTGTGTCTAAAGTTGGTAAGCTGCCAGGGATAATAAGGAACAAGAAAAGTCCACTGGATTTATCAGTTAAGAAATCACTAGGAGGGGCAGCTATGTGGCGCAGTGGATAGAGCACTGGCCCTGGATTCAGGAGGACCTGAGTTCAAATCCAAGTTCAGACACTTGACACTTACTAGCTGTGTGACCCTGGGCAAGTCACTTAATCCCCATTGCCCCACAAAAAAAAAAAAATCACTAGTAAACATCAAGAGGGTAATTTCAGTAGTGTGTTGCTCAGAAGTGTGATTGGAAGGGGTAGGGAAGTGAGTGGATAGTCAGAAAAGGAGGCATTAAGAAAAGATTACTCTAGAAGTTTGCCATTAAAAGAGAGGAGACATAGGATGATAGCTTAGAAAGGCAGGGAAATATAAATTATACATATGCATAAGTAGTGGGAGGAGAGCCAATAGAAAGGAGAAATTGAATATGAGAGTGAATGGACACTGGGCCAATATCCTGGAAGGGGACAGGAGAGGGTAGGAGGGGATGGGATCAAGGACACAAATGGATAACTTAGGAGAAGTTCCCTGGAGACTAGAATAAAGGAGGAGAGGGCAAGAGAGGTTTGAGGGGTTTAAGGAGTAAAGTAGAAGAGTTGGAAAAGCCAATGGCAGAGATGACTTTGATTTCTCCACTAAGGCAAGAAGTAAAATCACAGTGAATAGAACCCTGGGCCTGAAGTCAGAAAGACTCATCTTTGAGTTCAAATCCAGTCTCAGGCATTTATTTATTTATGTGAGACTCTGGGCAAGTCACTTAACCTTGTTTGCCTCAGTTCCTCATCTGCAAAATGAGCTGGAGAAGGAAATGGCAAACCACTCCAGTATCTCTGCCAAGAAAACCCCAAATGGGGTCATGAAGCCAACTGAACAGCAACAACAAAATCACCTGCTGTGGCTTGGCAATGGGAAAGAAAGAAGGCAGAAATCTTGAAGAGAGAAAGAGAAGGTTTAGATCAGTTACTTTGAGGAGATTCTGAAAGGGACAAAAGAAAGCACTGTCATACAGCTGGAAAGGCCCCGTTAAGCTCTAGATCATGTGGAGTTACAGCAGACTCAGTAAGCACGGTTGGAGGATTTCCTCCAGAGGCAGTGATATGTGGAAGTAAAGGAAGAAGAACAGAGGAGGCAAATTTCATCAACAACCCAAGGCTGTTGTACCTTTGGCAGGGCTGGGGCAGACCAGTTTCCACAGCAGAAAGTTCTGACTGTGTTTTGGTTAGAAAATATCTTGTGATCATGTCTCTGGCTCTAGACTGAACTCATTGCCAGTTCCTTCCCAGGCCTGGGGAGGAGAGGCATACTCAAAAGATAGCACTCATTTCTGAATCCTGGGATGGGGGTAGGGGTGAAGCATGCCCTCTGTTACCTTTTGATGTTCTTAGGCTCTTTTATAATGTTTTGCTGCTTAAATGGACTATTCTGTTTCTACCTTATTAGCAATTTTAAAAACCTGTTTTCCCTCACACACGTTGTTTATTTTAGACAGACTCATATACATGGGTTTTTTTTGGGGGGGGGGTAGGGCAATGAGGGTTAAGTGACTTGCCCAGGGTCACACAGCTAGTAAGTGTCAAGTGTCTTAGGCTGAATTTGAACTTGGGTCCTCCTGAATCCAGGGCCAGTGCTTTATCCACTGTGCCATCTAGCTGCCCACCAGACACATATACTTTTAAAGAATTCCCTTTTCTAGCCCATTTACCTGATTTTTTTTCTTCTTCATCAAAAATATAATTTCTTATGCTTAATGTGATTATACATATACAACCTATATCAGACTGTTTTCTGTTTTGGGGAGGAGGGAGGGAAGGGAGAGTGGGGAAAAAAATTTGGAACTAAAAATCCTGTGAAAACAAATGTTGAAAACTATCCTTATATGTAACTGGAAAATAATAAAATACTTAAAAATATATAATTTCTTCCTCTCTCTCTACTCTAATAGGACTGGAAATCAAACAGTCAAATAAGGGATTGATAACAGACTGCCATAGAAATATAGAGAAGCTAGTTCTTTCGCAGGCAGAATAAGAATATAGTACTGTAATTTTCCTGGATTAAGATTATGTTTCCTTAATACTTGGGTTAAGAAAAGGGGGTGGGGGGAGGGGGGTGCTACTGAGAAATGCATAGGATTATGGGAGATGTGAACAACTAGAAGAACTTAGCCCTTAAGGAACTTACAGTCTAATTGAGTACAGAAGACATAAATACCTGTCAAATAACGAAATTCAAATAACAGTTCAAAGTAGTAATAGATGTCACAAGACAGCACATGACTCACCACCAAAAGAATTGTATCTTTTTCTTGTTTTCTCATTAGGGAAGGGGAAAAGCAGTGGGAGGGACAGAATTTTGAGCTAAAAGGAAAATAAAATTGAATTTAAAAAAATAATTGTACACACAATTAGTGGAATAGGTATTCAGAGGAATGAGAAATTATTTCATTCAGGATCTTTAGAGAAGGTGTTGGTGAGATTTAGAAAAGAGAAGAGGAAAGGGAAGTTTAGAATGGGGTCCAGAATAAAAAGAAGAGAGAGAGAAATCATTCTAGACAGGAAAACAGAAGGCACAAGGAGACCAGGAAGTAAGTTTAAAGTACATTTTAAAACATTGAGTTTACCTCAAGAAGTGGGAGGAATAAGGAAAGTTCATGTAGGGGAATTGGGAAATGTTTTATTTATGCCCCTGAGCAGTTTTTAGAAATTATTCCTGTGTGAGCTATTCTTCAGAGTCTTTTAGCTTGTGCTGTAACATATAATTTACTTTTAAAAAAAAAAAAAACCTACTCCCCCCCCAAATTTATAAATAAATTAATTAAAACCCTACCTGATAGGGGAAAAATGTTTATGTATTTATTTTAAAAAGTAATATTAAAAGATTACTTACTTTGCTTCTCTCTTCCCTACCCTCTCGAGTTGTTCCTAAAGAGAGTGTTCTCCAAAGAGACATTCAAACCCTTTAGGACATAAAATGACCCAAAGGACTATGTGATGAACCAGTCCAAGGGGAGAAGAGTGAAAGCATCTCACCCTTCCTACAATAGCCAGTTGATGGAGGTGTCTCTAATGACTACCCTTCAACTATTATAGCACTAAAGTTTTCTCACTCTTCCCCCACCTCCTGATGTGCAAGTTATCAACCTCCCCTCTTTTGTGATGAGTATTGTCCTTTCAAGGCAGTTAAAACTTAAGGGGGGGGGAGTGGATAGAGCACTGGCCCTGGATTCAGGAGGACCTGAGTTCAAAGCTGGACTCAGACACTTAACACTTACTAGCTGTGTGACCCTGGGCAAGTCACTTAACCCCAACTGCCTCACCAAAAACAAAAACAACAACAACAACAAAAACCTTAACTGGGAACCCAGCAACCAAAACCAGTAGTTATATAGGTGCTACTGAGAATCCTGTGCCCTCTCCCAGCATACCAACCCCTCTTTCAGATCACCTCTAGGCTGTGGAAAGCAACTCTTGAAGCAGGAGAAGGCTCCCTCTTCCAGAGAAATACCCATTGAGCTGGATCCCCTTGTCTACTCATATTCGGTAAGAGAGCATAAGTCTCATAGGATGAGCAGACATGATCTTTATTGAAGATTTTATTACATTTTCCCCATCAAACGTATTATCCTTCCAGTTACCTGGATTCACAACCCCAATATCATCTCCAACTCCTCTCTCTAACTCATAGATCAAAGCAGTTTCCAGATCTTACTGTTTCTACCTCCATTAACAACTCCCACATATCTCTCCTCTCTACATACACAGTTGCTACTCAAATTCAGGAATTCATCACCTCTTCCCTGGATTATTGCAATAGCCTCTTAACTGACCTCAACTCCTCAAGTGCCTCCCCAACAAATCCATCTTCCACACATAGATCTAATTGATATTCCTAAAACATAGTTCTGATCTTGTTATTCTCTTACTCAATAAACTAATTCATTGACAGAGATAGATAGATAGATAGATAGATAGATAGATAGATAGATAGATAGATAGATAGATAGATAGATAGACAGACAGACAGACAGACAGACAGATATAGGAAGTATAGTAATGTATTCTCTACCTGGTTCCTTTGAGACTGCTTTTAGTCATGTAGTGACCCATTGCTTGGCATTTTAATGAAGTAATAAACCCTGAGTAGCACCTTGATTATCCCCTTAAGCCATGGAAGGAGCAGCAGGAAGGGTGGCTATATCTGTTAAGAGAGAGACAGCTTAGAATTATCACTTTTTTGGCTCAGGTCTCCTGGTAGCAAAATCTAAGTCCATTGAAGGGTGAGACAGGACAAGATCCTTCTCCACCTTGCTGTCAGCACCTGGAACAAGCTTATTCGTGGGTCCCTAGTAGTTCCTTTCTCTTTTATATTTCTTTTCCTTGTGTAGGTGACTTAGAGAGTCCAGAAATCTGCAAATGAAGTGGCATCAGAATTCACTGAAGTGGTTGATTGTGGTTACTTATGGTTGTAGTAGCAGCAGGAACAGACCATTAGCAAGAGAAACATCTCCAATAGAGGCAGGGGGCACTGAAAAGAAGATTGACCCAAGCTAAGAGTTTTATCAGATTGTGCCCAGCTAAAGTAAAATGTTAAATGACTAATTAGCAGTAGCCCCTCAAACTGTTTTATATTCTGAGGAGATTTAACTGCTCGCCTCTCAACAGACTATAATAATAGTTATAAGTTACTAAATACTACTTAAATTATTCTGCTAATTCTCACTTTTATTCCATATTTAGCCTTCTTTCTGTGTAGGAATAAACTACTTGTCCAATACCTGATTCATATTGTTCATCAGATACCTTTGTAACTCCCATCCCCTTTGAGCTAAGGAACAACTTAGACCTGTGAGGCATAAGTAAAATCATCTCTAATTTATACAGTTTGGAGGCTTGCTAATGAGTCAATGGGTGTGAGAAAAAGAATCCCCCTTTCTGTAAGGACAAGCTCCCCTAACACTGAGCTTAGTCAAATAGAATGTTGGGGTTCGGGGTCAGAACAGGGAATGTTAGCAATACCCACCACCATATTCCCAGCTTTGGTTTCTCAAGCCAAGATATATAAAATTCTCTGTTTGGCACTTAAAGTCCTTCACACCCTAGCCAAAAACTACTTTTCCAGTTACATAATATATTACTCCCTTTCCTTCACTTAAGAGAAACTGTTCTTCTTGCTATTCCTTACTCTCATGTAAAATAAAATAAAATATCCAGAAATGAGTAGGATATTAAGGTATAGTAACATTCATCAAGCAGAACTATATAAGCAAAAAGAAATGGATTTATATTGCAAGTTATCTGCCAAATTGACATCAGAAATGATTCATCTTTGCTTATTGTGTTTGCATTGCTTGCTGAATAACTGAACACAAAGAAATGACTCCTGCTGAAAAGCTATTATGGCCTATTATTTAAGTGTTCTATTGTGTTTCTTTGAACAAAAAATCTCAAAAATAAATTCACTTTCCCATTTAGATACATTGATGAAATTAGTTGAATGTGTTACCAACAAATAATTATGATTTTAAAATCTATTCTATCTCCCAGTACCTACAGAAAGATTTTTCTATAATAGTATAGCATATGATCCCAAAGCTATTAAACTGTGCATACCCTTTGACCTAGTAGTAGTGGTACTTGGTTTACTATCCTCGAAGAGATTAAAAAGGAGGAAAAGGACCCAAATGTATAAAAGTAATTATAGCAGCTCTGCTGGCTATAGCAGGGAGTTGTAAGTTGAAGGGCTGCACATCAATTGGGGAATGTCTGAACACATTATAATATATGGATGTGATGGAATATTATTGTGCTGCAAGAAATGATGAGGAGAATGGTTTCAGAGAAATGTAGGATGTCTTGTATGAACTGATGCAGAGTGGAGTGAGCAGAACCAGGAAAGCAAGTTATGCAATAAAGACAATATTATAAAGAAAATCAGCTGGGCAACGAGGGTTAAGTGACTTGCCCAGGGTCATACAGCTAGTAAGTGTCAAGTGTCTGATGGCAGATTTGAACTCAGGTCCTCCTGAATCCAGGGCCAGTGCTTTATCCACTGTACCACCTAGCTGCCCCAAGACCAAAGAACTGATCAACACAATGACCAACCACAATTTTAGAGGACTCGTGATGAAACAGGCTATCTCCTTCATGATAGAAAGGTGATTAATTCAGAGTACAGATTGAGACATTTTTTTTTCATGTTCAAAGAAGGAATTTGCTTTCCTCTACTATAAATGTCTGTAACAGGAGATTGTTTTTCTTACTCTTTCAGTGGAGTGGAAGCCTTCCTTAATTCCTCTTAATTCTAGTGCTTTATCTCTATTAGGTTTTCTAATTAATATGTTGTCACTCCTTCAGATTGTAAACTTCTTGAAGGCAATAAGATCACAAACTTAAGATATAGGCAAGTGATAAGAACAGGAATTGTGGAACAGGGGTAGTCTGGGATCATCAACTCAATGCCCAGAAGAGAGGCCAGCAGTGTAGGGATGCCAAGAGCTAATCATGGACTCAGCCCATGAATTTTTGGAAGAAATTATATTAATTTTTAAATGAGTTTAAAATAGTATTATAATTGAAATTATAGTGATAAAGCATTGGAAAAGAAATTAGAAATATAGAGGAGAGACTTGGAAAGAGAATTAATAGCTCACCCAAATAACAAATATTCTGGAAATTAGAATGGTCCAAACAGAAGTTAATTAAACAGGCCAAAAGATTTTTAAAATAGAAGAAAATATGTAATATTTCACATTGAAAACAGAAAATGTGGGAAACAGATCAAGGAATGTCTGTAAGACATGGTAAGAAAAAAGAACCTGCATATCATATTTCAAGAAATCATGAAAGAAAACTATACAGATCTTTTAGAACCAGAAGGCAAAGTGAAAATAGAATAAATCCACTAATTTCCTCCAAAAAGAAACCTCAAAATGAAAATTCTCAGGAACATCATAGCTAAAATCTAGAGCTACTAGATCAAGGAAAAACAAATACTGAAATCAACCAGAAAGAAAGAGTTCAAGTACTAAAGAGCCACAGTCAAAATCACACAAGATTTAGCAGTTACAAGTATAAAGAAGTGGAGAGCATGGAATATAGTATTCCAGAAGACAAAAGGTATAAACATCACCAGGAATAACCCAGAAAAATGACCATATTCCAATGGAGGAGGAGATGGACCTTGAAAGATATAGAGGGCTTTCAAACATTTCAATGAAAAATCTGGAGTTGAATAGAAACTATGAAATACAAACATGGGAATAGAGAAAAACATCTAAAAATACAAGTAAGTGATAGAAAATACTTTAAAAGGCTGAACTGATTGCATTCTAATGAGGAGAGGAAGGGATGATACATGTATGCCCTAAGAACCATAATATCAGTAGGGGTCATAGAAGGATGAAAATAAGATGGAGGGACTGGGAGTGATTTTTTGTTGTGTTTGACAGAACATGATCTTTTCATCAACTCAGAATCAACTAATGGAGAGTAAAGTGAATAGAACCAGGAGAGCAATATATACTATAACAAACTTTATCTTCACACTTATACTCCTATTCTTTTCCCTTATAGTGCTAATCTTAGTAAAATTTAACACATTGTCCTGCAAACCTTCTGGGTCAGAGATATAGCTTTTCATTTATAGTCTGTTCTCATCAGCAGTAACCTTTTCTGTTACTAGAAATGTAAGCCTCACTTCTTTTTTTAATACAAAAAGTATTTATTAAGCACTATATGGGAGTCACTGTGTTAAATGTTGGGTATACAATACAAATACAGGGAAAAAAAGTACCTGCCCTAAAGTAGCTTGCATTCTAAATATAAGATCCTTGACACATCAAGGATTTTGATAATTTAAGACAACTTCCAAGTGTTTTGCTCTCTAAGGATATCTTTTTTAAAAAAATAATAAACATTTTTGGTGCAACTAGGTGGCACAGTAGATAAAGCACCAACCAGCCCTTAATTCAAGAGGACCTGGGTTCAAATCCAGTCTCAGACACTCGACACTTACTAGCTGTGTAACCCTCATTGCCCGCCCCCCCCAAAATAGTAATAAATATTTTTATTTAAAGTTTTGAGTTCCAAATTCTATTCCTCCTTCCCTCCTTACCCTCCCCCCTCGCCGAGGTGGTAAGCAATCAGATATAGATTATACATGTGCAATTATGTAAAACATTACCATATTAGTCATTTTGTATAAGAAAACTTGAAAAAAATGAAAGAAAGTGAAAATAGCATGCCCCAGTCCATGTTCAATTAATATCAGTTCTTTCTTTGGAAGTGGATAGTATGTCCTTTGGAATTCATCATTAGTCCTTTGGGATTGTCTTGGATTATTGTATTGCTGAGAATAGTTGTCATTCACAGCTCATCAAACACTTTTGCTGTCATCGTGCACAACATTCTCCTGGTTCTGCTCATTTTATTATACATCAGTTCATACAAGTCTTTCCAGCCCTTTCTGAAGTCGTCCTGTTTGTCATTTCTTATAGCACAATGATAATTCATCACAGTCATATACCATAGCTTGTTTAGCCATTCCACCATTGATGAACATTCCTTTGATTTTCAATTCTTAGCCACTACAAAAAAAGAGGTACTATAAATATTTTTATACAAATAGGTCTTTTTCTCTTTGGGGGGATGTCTTTGGAATATAAACCTAGCAGTGGTATTGCTGGATCAAAGGGTATGCAAAATTTGATAGCCCTTTGGGCATGGTTCCAAATTGCTCTCCAGAATTGGTGGATACATTCACAACTATACCAACAGTGGGTTAGCATCCCAGTTTTCCCACATCCCTTCCAACATCCAACATGTTCCTTTCTTGTTATATGTGCCACTCTGATAGGTGTGAGGTGAAACCTCAGAGTTGTTTTAATTTGCATTTCTCTGATCAATAGTGACAGAGTATTTTTTTCATAAGACTATAGATAACTGATTTCTTTGTCTGAAAACTACCTGTTCATATCCTTTGACCATTTATCAACTGGGGAATAAGCCTCACTTCTGCCTTCAAGGAATGGCCATTACAAATCAAAAGCATATTCATTTCTAACTATCCCAAATATGAAAGGACAATTCAATTTCATTTTCCTTATAATGTTTACTAATCCAAATTTTCTAAAACTATTAATAAGAGAAATGGTATATTTTAATTTTCTCTTTTTGTACTTTCCCTGTCAAACTCCTTAAACATCCATCCATCAAGTCAACCTTACAGAAGCTCCATTGAGGGATGTGGTGAGCCCATGTAGAGGAATCCCCACATACATCTAAAAATGCTATAGCCAAAGAAGACCAGGTTCCTGTATCTGACCATCTAATTTCTCAAGGTTGCCCTTCATCCACACCGTAGTTCTCCCACTTCAACAATGAATTAACCATAAAAGCATTGGAAACAACCCCCCCTTCCAACTAAGGCCAGATATGCTGGGCTAGACCTACCTCAAAATAGTTCAATGATTCAGGTTAGGGAGTGGAATACAATGGAGCACTCTTAGACCATAAAACAAAATAAAAATAATGTCACTTGTTATAAGATTTTTAAAAGGATATAATTTCTAATTAAATTCAAATAAAATGCTACTGTACTCCACTTTTGCATTCACCTTAGAAAACTATAACACTACATCAGGAAGGTATCCCCACAGGGTAATAGACAATTCACATACAAAATTACCCAAAAAAGCAAGGTTACAAAAGTTGTGGGGGTGGTAGGAAAACAGACACATCAATCCACTGGTTTTGTGAGCTATAGATTGGGCCAGCCATTCTTGAAAACATTTTGAAACTATGCCCCAAAAGTTATTAAGTTGTGTATGCCCCATTTCACCCAGTAATATAACTACTACTAGGTCTAAATCCCAAAGAAATGAAAGATCACTGCCCTACTAAAAGAACTACTTTGTCTCCAGCCCTGGAGTAGTGAGAATAAGTCTGAAAAAGTAACATTTTTAAATCATATACTCTATGAGTTGGAAGGGACCTTAGAGGTTCTTGTTTTAGAACATTTTTACCATTTAGGCAAATTAAGATCAGATTATGGAGAGCCTTGAATGTTGGGCTAAAGAATTTATATTTTTATCCTATAGTGAGTGAGGTGTTATTAAGAGTAATGAGATCATGGCAGCTAAGTGGCGCAGCTGGCCCTGCATTCAGGAGGACCTGAGTTCAAATCTGGCCTCAGACACTTACTAGCTGTGTAACCCTGGGCAAGTCACTTAACCCTCTGCTCTGAAAAAAAAAAAAAAGAATGAGATCAAAGTGATAGTTTAAGGTATTTTAAGTAATATAAAGGCATTTTAATGGATCTCCCTCCTTGTAGTCTCTGTCCTTATAATCAACCCTCCACAAAGTTCCCAAATTAATATCCCCTTTAAAAAAGTTTAACTTTCATGCATTTTATTCATATCATTTTCCTGCTCAAGAAGCTTCATTGACTCCCTATTGCCTCTGATATAAAATATGAACTCCTTAACCTGGCATTTAAAGCTTTCCACAAGCAGGTTCCAACTGCTTTTTAGACATCTTGAACTGGATGTCCAGTTGATGTCTTAATCTCAATGTGTTCTTAACTTTCTTCCTAAACCCTGCCCCCCTTCACCTTTCCTATAACTGTGGAAGGCAATGTCATCCTCCTAGTCCCTCAGGCTCACAACGTAGAAATCATCTTCACAATCTCTCATCTCCCATGTACAAGTTGATGCCAAGGCTTGTCGATTTCACCTTTATAACTTCTTTCCTCTATGCCCCCTTCTCTCCTCTGACACTGACACCAGTCTGGTACGAGCCCTCATCACATTACACCTGGATGATTGCAAGAGTCTGATGGTGGGTGTGCCTGTCTCAAGTCTCTCCTTACACCTATCTTCCACTAAAGTGATTTTCCTAAAGCACAGATCTGACCATGTAACATCCCTACTCAATAAATTCTAGTGGCTTCCTATTGCATCCAAGAACAAATACAAATTTCACTGCTTGACATTCAAAGCCCTTCATAACCCAGCCCCCTCCTACCTTTCTTTCTTGTGCCTTATTCTCCAACAGATACTCTTCAATGCAGTGACACTGGCTTCCTGACTATTCTACAAACAAGATACTCCATCTTTCAGCTCCAGACATTTTCTATGGTTATTTCCCATGCTTGGAGCATTCTTCCACCTCTGCTCTGATTACTGACCTACCCACTTTCCTTTGAGTCCCAAATAAAATCCCACCTTCTACAGGAAGCCTTTCTTCTTTTAATTATTTTTTGTTTATCCTGTATATAGCTCACTTTGTGTATATTTATTTGGATCTTGTCTCCCCCATTAGATTGTAAGCTCTTTGAGGGCAGGGATTATCTTCTGCCTCTTTTTTGTATTCTCAGTACTTGACATAGTATCTGGCACACAGTAGTGGCTTAATAAGTGTTTATCAATTGATTTCCACATGCATTTTTATTCATTTTTTAAAATTTACCCTTCAGGCACTACAAATTCCTGTTAAACCAAACTATAACCTTTCCTCTTAACATCCCATCTCCCATATCTGCACCTTTGTGCAAAATACATTTGTTCATTGGGAAAAAGATAAATGTTTTGCTTTCTAGAAATAAATAGAAAAATTAGTCTATATAAGACCAGAAACTAGCCAATTTGTTCTATTGTTCAAATAAAAGAACATCAGCAATAACAACAAAAAGCAGTAGCAGCTGCCCCCTGGGGACCCATCCTGCCAGAGGAGATTGGAAGTTGGCAATCTTGAGCTTAGAATGCATTCCCTTATGTGTAGAATGCTCTGCCTCCTCACTTCTACCTCACAGAATCCCTAACTTCCTTCAAGGCTTAGCCCTAGCACCAGTCCCTACAAAGATCTCTTCCTAATCCCCAAGTTGTTATTATCACGTATTCACCTACTTCTACTTAACAGTCATGTGATGGTGTGCTGCCATGCTACTAAGTAGAGGTTGTCAGTCTAACCCTTTTGTAGGTAGGTCATTCCTCCCCTTATGCATGACTTTCCTTCCAGCTCCTTTGGCTTCCCGCTTCAGGAAGGGAAATGTCTCTCAAACTAAGCCCAGGGAAAAAAAACAAAACAAAACAACAACAACAACAACAACAACAACAAAAAGATCTGAAATTCTATGTCACTACTAGTCCAGTCAATCAAGCTGAGAAGTAACACTGATTGTTATTCTTTATCTTTCCACTGGACCCAGAGGAGAGAGTGAAACTAATGACTTTGCACAACCCAGCTTCACTGAAATCCAATTCACTTGCAAGTCATAACCTTCCTTTTTTTTTTCTTTTTTTTTTTTTTTTAGTGAGGCAATTGGGGTTAAGTGACTTGCCCAGGGTCACACAGCTAGTAAGTGTTAAGTGTCTGAGGCCGGATTTGAACTCAGGTACTCCTGACTCCAGGGCCGGTGCTTTATCCACTGTGCCACCTAGCCGCCCCAAAGTCATAACCTTCCTAATGCCATCAGTCCTCTGAGAACAAGGGACAAACAACCATTCATTGCCCAAAACAGATGTCATTAATCTGGAGTCCATAGATTCCACTGATAGATTTCAGAGGGACTAGGAACTTGGATGAGAAAATAAATAAATATTTTCACTAACCTCTCTCTAACTTAAATTTTAGTATTTTATTTTAGCAATAATTTAAGCAAATTTAGCAAATTTTAGCAATGATTTTAAAATATTCTGAGATGGGGTCCATAGATTTCATGGGGGGCCAAAGGGGCCCATAATTTAAAAAAAAAAAGGTTATGAACAGGGGGCAGCTAGATGGTTCAGTGGATAAAGCACCAGCCCTGGATTCAGGAGGACCCGAGTTCAAATCCGGCCTCAGACACTTAACACTTACTAGCTGTGTGACCCTGGGCAAGTCACTTAACCCTCAATGCCTCACAAAAAAAAAAAAAGAAAGAAAGAAAGAAAGAAAAAAAAAAGGTTATGAACACCTACCCTAGAGGGATCTCCTTATAAATAACTTCTGTGTGTCCTGGGAATTTTTTTTAAAGAAAGAATTAAGTTTTCTTCTTCCACTCTAAAACCCCAGGCAGCAGTTGGTGGCAAAAATAATATGGTTTTAAATCTATCTATCTCTCCTCCTACAAGGTGCTTCCCAACTGCCCATCTCAACTACATTTGAGTAATGACACACTTAGGTTGGCAATGCTAACAACATTTATCATAATTGCCATCTTAAGAGATAAAGTAAACAGAAATGTAAACAAACCTTTAGGAAACAGAGATAAGTCTTTTATGCCTCCAGGAAGGCATTCAGCTCCTCTCCTCTCTGAAGAGAGAATAAGGGGGAAGAGGGAGGAGAATAAAAAGTAAGGAGTCTTGACTTGTTCCAGTAATGAGGTGCCAGGCTCATGTCTCTAGTACATTATTTGACCATATCATCTCAGCCTCAGAAAACTGGTACTAACAAAATTATGGCAGATGCTCCTCCCTCATCTACTCACCCAGGCTATGTAGTGTCCCACTTTTCATTACTTTACTAGGTTTTTCATCTCCCAGCTCCATATACATTCTAGTGGCTTCTCCTTCCCACAATCCATTAGAGTACAAGGGACTAGTCTCTGAGTCAAAATCATCCTGGAAAGTTATGGGGTCAAGACAAAACTCCCTGGGGGTTCAGGAGGGTAAAGCTGGGGAGATTTCTGCCTGGCTGGTGGGCATTCATCTCCAGTGTCCTTATCTCCATGGAAATGTCAAGACAGCGCTACATTCCTTCCCTCGGTCAGAAATTTTGGAGTCTCTTTCAAAATCAGTCACGGTATGCTTGGCATCAGCAAATATATATGTATCAAAAACATCAAAATAAACTTCAGCATTTAACAGAACAAGGATGATTAATCCTTGCTAGAATCACAGGTAATCACCTCAAGGCATCATTCACAGCAAACATACCATAACAATTCACTCAAAAGACACAATCTAGGATAAAGCATCACTTGAGAAGCTACTTTGGTGACTATAGTTATAAAGTACTTGCAAGACATAATAAATTCATATATCACAGGAATTACATGCATAAGCATAGAACACAAGCAAATATGCATAGCAGCCAAACAAAGCAAAACAATAACATCGATAAGCTTAAAGAATGACAAAATATGCATAAACAATAGCAAATATTCACATAACAGCAAAACAATGCATAACTAACAAATATATGGTGCTAACATGAAACTAGCACATGAACAACTATATAATAAAACAGAAGCATAATCAAAACATATGCAATTCACATGTGTAGCAATTAAATGCAAGACACAAATTACAAGGGAGAATAGTATTTTCATATGCCTGTATATAGTTTTAGGCCAACCATTCCATTTCACTGGTTCAGGAATGGCCAGAGCTATTATAGACCAACTCAGGATTCATGAAAACTAAAATTCACAGACCTGGCAAATTTATATGTGTGTGTGTGTGTAATTATATATGATATAATTATATTAAATATATCGTTACCACATGTGTATGACATATATGTACATATATGCATATAATAAACATATATGTGTTTATTTTGAGGCATGAGAAGTTACAATAGCAGTTTTAAGGCAGAGATTTAATGGTTCTGAGTTCAAGTTGGATTCAGCTCTTCTCTCACCTCCAAGACTACATGAAAGTATATCAGAGGCAGCTAGGTGGCACAGTGAATAAAGCACAGGTCCTGGATTCAGGAGGACCTGAGTTCAAATCCAGTCTCAAACACTTGATACTTACTATCTGCGTGACCCTGGGCAAGTCATTTAACCCTCATTGCCCCACGAAAGAAAGAAAGAAAGAAAGAAAGAAAGAAAGAAAGAAAGAAAGAAAGAAAGAAAGAAAGAAAGAAAGAAAGAAAGAAAGAATCCATCTTGCACAGCTAGAGATTGTGTTGGATCTGTGAAGCAATGTGCCCTGAACTGGATGTGGAATACACACACACACACACACACACACACACACACACACACACACACACATCTAATCACATCCAATCACATCCAATCACGAGGTTAAGCCTTCCCTCACAAGTGTATTCAGTTACCTCAGAGCTGCTTTAATTTATAATTTGGCCATCTAATGACTGTTTGCTGGCATACATATTATAAGCACTCTTCCTGATTTGCCCTACAGTTTTCACTAACTAGGTTCTGATACCACAAACTAGTTCACAGTGTCCTAAGTGGGCCACAACTATTTTTAGTAATGATCATAGGGATTACCTGCATCATAGCCACTAGCAGGCAAAGACAATACCTGATATGATAAGAATGAATGCTCTGTAGATGAGAGGAGGTCCAGAGAGCCCACAGTTTGGAGGTCAACTGGTAGATTTTTTTTTTCGTAATAGTATTTTTTTTCCCAATTACATGTAAAGATAGTTTTCAACATTCATTTTTGTAAGATTTTGAATTCTAAATTTCTCCCTCCCTCGCTTCCTTACCCCTTCCCAAAACACCAAGCAATCTGATATGTTATATATGTACAATCATGTTAAACATATTTCCATATTAGTCATGTTGTGAAAGAAGAATCAGAACAAAAGAGGGAAAACACAAGAAATGAAAAAAACAACAAAGTGAAAATAGTATGCTTCCATCTGCATGCATAACTCTTTTTTCTGGATGTGGAGAGTATTTTCTTCATGAGTCCTTTGGAATTGTCTTGGATCAATTTATTGCTGAGAAGAAGTTTATCACAGTTGATAATCACACATTGTTGCTGTTACTAAACACGGTTCTACTCACTTCACTCAGTATCAGTTCATGTAAATAGTTACAGGTTTTTCTGAAATATGCCTGCTCTTCATATCTTATTGCACGATAGTATCCCATTACATTCATATACCACAACTTGTTCAGCCCTTCCCCAACTGATGTAAATCCCCTCAGTTTCCAATTCTTCACAAGTGGTGTATCTTATGGACCTCTTTTTGAAGAGAAGAGTAAAGATACTATATTTTCAGGAATGCATGTGTAACATTCCTCTCTCACAATGGCACAGACCCTACTTTCTTTTTCAAGGAGAGTTAAAGGTTTAAAAGGCTAGAAATTAAGGAATTGTGTTGTAAAGGGTTTTAAAAACCAATCAGAGGAATTTTTATTTTATTCTTGAGGCAATAGGGAGTTACTGTAGTTTACTAAGTAGGGGATGACATGATCAAACCTATTAGAAAAATCAGAAAAAGCAGAGTATAATGGGAAGACACCAGAGGCAGGGAGAGCATGTAAAAGACCATTGAAATAGTCTAGGCAACAATCCTAAATGATTATTGATGAAACATACTATCCACCTCCAAAGAAAGAACTGATATTGATGGAACAGACTAAAGCATGTTATTTTTCACTTTTTAAATTTTTTTCTTTTAATCAAGTTTTCTTGTACAAAATAACAAATATGGTAATGTTTTATATAATGATACATGTATAACCCATATATGATTGTTAGCCACCTCAGGGAGTGGGGAGGGGAGGGAGGGAAAAATTGGAACCCAAAACTACAAATAAAAATGTTTATTATTTTAAAAAAAGAAATAGTCTAGGTAAGAGGTGATATGGGTCTGAATTAGAGTTGTGGCTGCATATCCAGATAAAAGTAAACATATAAGATTTAGCAATAGATTAGATATGTAGGTGGATAGGAGTGAGGACTTGAGGATAACAGGGAGATTGCTAGTTCAGGTAACTGGGAGAATAGTGGTACTCTAGACAGTAACAGTTTGGAAGAGGGAAAAGTTTATGGGGAATATAAGTTCCATTTTGAGCAGGTTGAGTTTGAGATGTCTACAGGACATGCATTCCAAGATGTTCAAAAGGCAATTGGTGATGTGGGACTAAAGGTCAAGAAAAAATACTATGGCAGGACATATAGATCTGGGATCAAGATGATAATCAAAGTCATGGATGCTGCTGAGCTCTGCAAGAAAGATAATATAGAAGGAAAAAAGAAAGTCCAGGACAGCCCTGAGGGACATGCATAATTAATTGTTTTGACAGATAAAGACTCAGCAAAGGAGACTATGAAGGAGCATTCAGATAGATAGAAGAAGAACCAGAAAAGAACAGTGTCACAAAAACCTAGAAAGGAGAGAGCATCACGGAAAAGAAGATAATCGACAGTGTCAAATGATGCCAAAAGGTCAAACACAAAGAGTACCTAGGAAAGGCCATTAAATTTGGCAATTAAGAAACCATTGATGACTCTGAAGAGATTAGTTTAAATTGAATGATGAGGTCAAAAGTCAGATTACATAAAATCTGGAAGAGTGTAAGAGAAATAGAAGTAGAAACACCTAGGGTAGATGGATTTTGCAAGAAGTTTATTCAAGAAGGGGAGGAGAGGATGGTATGATCAAATAAAAAACTTTTTAGGACAGGGGAGACATGGGTGTGTTTTTAGACATTAGGGAAGAAATCAATAGATAGGAAGAGGCTGAAGATAAGAGAAAGTGAAAATGATACTGGGGTCAATCTATTGAAGGCTGAATTTAAAGAGAGGATGGTATTCAAAATGCTTATAGAGGGGTTGACCTTGGCAAAGAGAAGGGCTACTTATTGACTTGACACTGGAGTAAAGGAAGAGAAAGTAAAGGAAGATTCTGAATGAGATGAGATCAGCAGAATGGGGAAAGGACAAAAATGGTCTCCATTTCTTCAGTGATTTATGAGGCCAGATCCTCTGAAGAGAATGGGGAGAAGGAATGCCAACAGAAGTTGAAGGAAAGAGACCAGAATTTTTAGAACAGACACTATGGGAAGAGGCATAGTGAATCAAACAGAAGATGTATGTAAACTTAATTTATGCCATGTGGCTTTTCAGTTTTCCCAGCAATTTTTTACCCCAAAAGCTGGGTTCTCTCTGTTTTTATAAAATCATGCAACGATGGTTCTTTGTCTCCTTATCTTGAATGTATGATCTGTTAAAGTGATCAACTTTTCTCTTTCTTTTAGCCAGCATCAAATAATTTTGGTTATTCATTTGTAGTATAATTTGAAATATGGTACTTCATTTCCACTTTTTAAAATTATCTCTCTGAGATAATGTTCCTCCAGATAAAGTATATTAATTTTTTCTGTCTATTAAATAACCCTTTGGTAGTTTGATTGGTATGTCACTGAATAAGATTAACATCATCATGGCCCAACCATAATTAATATCTCTCCAGTTATTTAAGTCTATCTTTATTTCTGTAGAGAGTGTTTTGTAACTGTATTCATGTCATTCCTCCATGTGTGATTGGTGAGTCCCTGCCTGATATTTTCATTTAGTGAGAGCCCAGACTCACTGCTCCCTCTGCACTATTATCTCATCCTCCAACCTGTTCTCCCTATATATAGACTGCCTGGCAACCTGGGGATAATGAAAACTTGCCTGAACTCATTACTCAAAGATCATTGTTATTGTTCAGTCATTTCAGTTGTGTACAATTCTTCAGACACCATTTGGGGTTTTCTTGGCAAAGATACTGAAGTGGTTTGCCATTTTCTTCTCCAGCTCATTTTACAGAACTGAGGCAAACAAGGTTGAGTGACATGCCCAGGGTCACATAGCTAGTAAGGGTCAGAGGCTAGATTTAAACCAGGAAAATGGGTCTTCCTGACTTCAGTCCTGGCACCCTATCCTTTGCAACGCCTAGTGTATTCCCAAATCATCATACTTTCCTCATCCCAATGATCCTGAACTACCAGAATTCATTTTATATTGCTGGTTCCCTTGTCCCCATCCCACTTAGCCTGACCCCACACTGATATTCCACTCAATATCTACCCATCCTTTCCATGGTGCTCTCTGGAATTACACAAGAAATTAACTTTTTTTCAAATCCAACTTTTCCTTTTTCACTCCGTCCATCTTTTTGTAATCACTGAGACTTGACACCCTCCTAATGACATTACATCCCTGGCCACCCTTTCCAGCACTGATTGTACTTTCACTCAGGGGGTACCCTGACTCACTGGTTGTGATACAAGAATCAGAATATTCCTTGCTCTGCAATGCCACTTTCAGACACTTCCTCTACCACCATCATTCAGTAACCTCTGATTCTTTGAAGTTCATTCAAGATGCTTTCATCACCCAGTCAAGATTCTGATATCTGTTATCTACCAACTTTCAAGACACTATCTTTCTTTCCTTAATGAGTTCAGTGTCTGGCTTAAAGTCTTTTGTTCCTCTATAACTCCTTCCCTCATACTAGGGAAAGACAACATATATACTGATAGTCCCTCAAACACACTAACTTCTTAATTCTTTAGTTTACTCATTTCCCATGACCTACTACTTAATTCTACTTGAGACACCCAGAGATGGTCATACTCTTTATCTTGTCATCATCCAAAAATGTCCCACTTCCATGTTCATGAACCCTGAAGTTCATTTATCTCATCATATTTTGTCATTTCACATTACCTTCTGCCTTACAATCCCTAAACTCTGTTTTTCATTATCTTTCTTTCTTTCTTTCTTTTTCTTTTTTTTTAAGTGAGGCAATTGGGGTTAAGTGACTTGCCCAGGGTCACACAGCTAGTAAGTGTTAAGTGTCTGAGGCCAGATTTGAACTCAGGTCCTCCTGACTCCAGGGCCGGTGCTCTATCCACTGCACCATCTAGCTGCCCCTGTTTTTCATTATCACCATGACCTCCAAACTCTCTACCCATCATTCCTTTCCTGAGCTTTGCACTGGTCATACCTTCTTCCCTTTTCTATATTGATCCCTTGGTGAGCAGTTCAACTCTACACTATCTTCTCTCGAGTACCTTGCCACCTTATCCTATTGATAATCTTTCCCTGTCAAGCCTTAGACTTGGATTATACCCACCACCTGGTGTCTTTTTTCCTACACATATGCTACTGAATGAAAGTGGGGAAAAAATTACAAAACCAAAAGTTAGTGTGTTTGAGGGACTATCAGTATGCATGTTGAATTCCCTTAGTAGGAGGGAATGAGTTACAGAGAAACAAAAGACTGTAAGCCAGGCACTGAAATCATTAAAGAAAGAAGGAGAGTGTCTTGAAAGTTGGTAGATAACAGAATCTGGTTCACTACAAATTTATATTATATAATCTCAGCTAGGGCCTCCATATAGCAAAGCAATCTTTCACATTTCCCTAATGGATTCACTATATCACTCATGACAGAAACTTTTCCAAACCTTTAATCCCTCTTCAAAACCCCCATAATTCCTCTTCCACCCATCCCCGTAATTAATAACTTACTCTCATATTTCACTAAAAAAAATTAGTCCATTTACCTAAAGCTCCCTTTTCTCCACTCCTTCTCATCTCACATCACTCAGGTGCCTTCTCCCAATATCTCCTCCTTCACGCCTGTCTGACATTAAGAGGCAGTGCTTCTCATTGCCAAAGCAAAAACTTCTTCACATGTGCAAGTGATTCTATTCCAATTCACTTTGTCAATCAGATTTTCCCTTCTATCATCCCAACAACCTCATTAATCTTCAATCTCTCCTTGTCAAACGGCTACTCTATTGAATCCTACAAACAGGACCATGTCTCCTCCATTCTCCTTCATTTGATCCATCCATTCCTGCTAGTATGGTCTTATCTTTCCTCCCTTTTGTACCTAAACCCCTTGAGAAGATAATTTGCAAAGGACACCTCTATTTCCTTCTTCTCACTTTCTTTTTAGCTCTCTCTGCAGTCTAGCTTCTGACTTTATTATTCAAATTGAACTGTTCTTTCCAAATTACAAATTACCAATGGTCTCTTTTTTTTTTTTTTTGCAGGGCAATGGTGGTTAAGTAACTTAAGGGTCACACAACTAGTAAGTGTCAAGTGTCTGAGGCCAGATTTGAACTCAGGTACTCCTGAATCCAGGACCCGTGCTTTATCCACTGCGCCACCCCAACCAATGGTGTCTTGATCGCTACATCTAATGATCTTTTCTCAATTCTTCTCCTTCTTGACCTCTTTACAGTCTTTGACACTATTAATCACCCTCTTCCCCTAAAAAGGACAATCTCTCTCTCTTATTTCTAGGTTTTTAAAACACTTCTATTTCCTGATTCTCCTGTCTGACTTCTCCTATTTAGTTTCCTTCGCTGGATCTTCATCTACATCATCCCCACTAACATAGGTGCTCACCCAACACTCTGTCCTGAGCCCTAACTCTATACTATTTCACTTGATAATATCAAATCTTATGGACTCAACTATTATTTCTATGTGGATGGTCATCAGATCTATTTATCCAGCCTTAACTTCTGTCCCTGACCTTCAGGACTGCCTATCACACATCTCAAACATTCCATAGACATCTTAAGCTCAATATATTCGAAATTTAAGTCAATATTTTCCCACCTCCCCCTGTCTTCCTCTTCTTAACTTTCCTATTACTGTCAATACTATCATCCTCCCTATCATATAGGCTTGCAACCCAAGTATAATTCTAGCTTTTCACTCTAATCAATTGTCAAGTGTCATTGATTCTACCTTTACAACATCTCTCAAAAATGACTCCTCTCCTCTTATACTTCCATCTGTCTAATGTGGACCTCACTATCTCACTCCTCGACTATTGCAAGAGACTACTTGTCTCTATTTTTTCCTAATTCCAGTTCATCCTACACTCACCTTTTAAAGTTATCTTCCGAGGTCCAAATATATCACTCCACTATTTGATAATATCCATTGGCCCCCTGTTACCTCTGGGATCAAAATAATATTTTGTTTGGATTTTTAAAGTTTGGCCTAACTTGGTCTCTTCCTACCTTTCTAGTCTTCTTTAATTTACTCTCCTCCATATATTCTACAATACAGTTACATTGACTTCCTTACCATTCTTCAAGATACCCCACCACTTGACTCCATGCCTTTTCAGTGGCTGTTACCCATACCTAATATTTTCTCTCTTCTTGTTTCTGTCTCCTAGCTTCCTTTAGTTGTCCATTCAACTCCCATCTTCTGCAAAACAAACCTCCAAAAAACAAACAAAAAAACCCCCTTACTTTGTCCCTCCCAGTGCTTGCCTCTGAGGTTATCTCCTTTTAACCCATATACATCTTATTTGTACATATTGTCCCCCTGCCCCATTAGATTGTTAAGGAGCTCACAGGGAGTATTTTTGCTTTCTTAGTATCCCCAGTATTTAGCCAAGTACCTGGCACATAAAAGGATCGTAAGTACTAATTGTCTTAATTTGATTTGCTTCTTAGTAGGGTCTCAGATTATAAACATATGTGTGTGTATACATACATACACACGTATATGCATATGCATCTATGTATACCTATACATATACACATATATTCTTGCCATCATCATTTTGCTTGGAATTTGTCTTTCTCTTACTGTTACATTTTGTTGGTAATATGCAGAAAGGCTGGTGAGTTGTGTGGGTTTATTTTATATCCTGCTGTTTTGTTAAAAGTTCCATTTTAATTATTTTTAGTTGTATCGCTATGCTTTACTCCTTCATTCCTCTCAAAGCCTTCTTTTTTTTTGGGGGGGGGCAGGGCACTGAGAGTTAAGTGACTTACCCAGGGTCATACAGCTAGTTAAGAGTCAAGTGTCTGAGGCTGGATTTGAACTCAGGTCCTCCTGAATCCAAGGCCAGTGCTTTATCCACTGTGCCACCTAGCTGGCCCCTCTCAAAGTCTTCTGACTCTCAAGACTTCATTCTCTACTATGCCCCAAAATTTTCTTTTTCTGGACAAATATTCCTCCCAGCATCCTTCCTAGCCTGAAAGTTCCCCTTTCCATGGTTTCTTCCTCTGATTGGTCAGTTTTTGTGAGAACCTCTATTTTAAAGAAAATATCCGGGCCCACTCTGTTCCTCTTAGCTCCCCTCCTAATTCTCTGGATTTCTGTCATAACCATGCACTCACTTGGACATTTTCCCCCTCCCCCCACCTTTCAGTTTCCTTTTATGTATTTTCTTTCCTCCTTAGAATGTAAATTCCTTGAGGGCAAATTTTTGCCTGTGCTTCCAGGACTTAGTGCATTACAATACATAGTAAGTGTTTAATAAATGTTTGCTGAACTAAATTGATTAGGATTCTTCCAGTAGACCATCATATGA
This sequence comes from Dromiciops gliroides, assembly GCF_019393635.1. Lineage (NCBI taxonomy): Eukaryota > Metazoa > Chordata > Mammalia > Microbiotheria > Microbiotheriidae > Dromiciops > Dromiciops gliroides. The sequence goes on along the minus strand of NC_057862.1, from coordinate 245,479,328 downwards.
TCTACCAAAGAAAGAATTTTGTTCACTCTTTGCTAAGGGTTATTCCCTCAATTTTATATTCTTGTTTTATTGTAATAGCTAGCATTTCAAATAATAGTGAACCACATAATGTTAGTGATAATGGGCATGACCATGTAATCATGGTGATAACAAGCAACTTTGTTTTACCCCTGATCTTATTGGAAAAGTTTCTAACATTTTTCTATTACATATAATGCTGCCTCTTAGCATTACATAGCTTCTATTTAACATACTGAGAAAAAGGATCATAAATTCTAGTTTTTTATGTTTTTAACAGAAATAGTTGTATTTCACCAAAAACTTTCAGCACTAATTAATATAATCATATGATTTCTAATATTTTTGTTATTGATGTGATCTATTGTGTTTATAATTTTAGTAATATTAAATAAAATTTTCATTCCTATAAATCCAACATGGTCATAGTATATAATTTTTTCAATAATTTTCTATAACCTCTGTGTTAATACTTTATTCAATACTTTTGTATCAATATTCATTAAGGATATTGGTCTAAAGCAGAGGTTGGCATACTATTACTAGGATTATATTCCTTCATCATACTATTCATCTTCTTCTGAATGTGATCTATCTTGTCAATATTCCTCTTAAAATATGTATGGGGCAGCTATGTGGCACAGTGGATAGAGCACTGGCCCTGGATTCAGGAGGACTTGAGTTCAAATCTGACCTCAGACACTTGACACTTACTAGCTGTGTGACCCTGGGCAAGTCGCTTAACCCCAATTGCCTCATCAAAAAAAAATGAGATGTACACAACTGGACATGATATTCTATATATGATCTGACAAAAGCAAATACAACACTATCACTTTTCTTGTTCTTCACATAATATTTTAAGTGATGCAGCCTAATATCTCCCAACGGGCAGCTAGGTGGGGCAGTGGATAGAGCACTGGGCTTGGAATCAGGGAGACTCATCTTCCTGAGTTCAAATCCAGCCTCAGACATTTATTAGCTATGTGACCCTGGGCAAGTAATTTAAGCCTGTTTGCCTCAGTTTCCTCATTTGTAAAATGAGCTGGAGAAGGAAATGGCAAACCACTCTAGTTATCTTTGCCAAGAAAACCCCAAATGGGGGTCATGAAGAGTCAGACATGTCTAAACAACAACAAGAAGATTTCCCTAACATTTTTGGCTGTCTTGTCATGTTGACTTATATTGAGCAAGTCAGCTTCATATGAAAAGATGATGATAATGATAGCTGACATTTGTAGAGGAACAGCCCTGAAAGGAACACGCTATTGTTATCTTCATTTTACTGTGAGAGTTGGAATAACGCCCCCTGCTGGGAGGAACATTTTGTGAGCTCTGGCCTGAGGACAAGCCATGTGGCCTTGGCATCAGGAATTGATGTTTGCTCATGAGTACTGTCAATCAAAGCTACCAGCCAATTAGCTTGGAGCTCTGTGTGTGTGTGTGTGTGTGTGTGTGTGTGTGTGTGTGTGTGTGTGTTTGTATGGCCCTGTTTCCATTTTCCAGGGAGGCTTCTCGGACAAAGAAGGGGTGAGGCTCTCTCTCCTTCACCCAGGACCTAGTTCTGAGTGGAGCTGAGATGCTGGCTCCCTGAGAGAGATAGATGAAGGAATTTTGGCCTCTTTCTCTCTGATCACTAGATCCTAATGCACCTTAATAAATGCTTAAAAGTCTAAACTCCTGCTGAGGCTCCTGATTTATGGCAACCACTCATTAGATTTTTAGACAGTCTAGCTAGAATTTTAGCCCCTTACATTACAGATGAAGAAACAGAGGGAGACAAAAGTTAAATGTCTTGCCCAGGGTCATACAGCTAATAAAGCGTCTGGGGGAAGATTTTAACTCAGGTTTTCCTGACTCTGGGTCCACCTCTTTCTCCATTGTACCACCTAGCTCTTTGAACTTTCTCAGTTCCAGCAAATGATTATTTTTAGACACAAATGAAGGACTTTACATTTATTTCTATTAAATGTTATCATATTAATTTCGGCCCATTATAGCCTATTGAGATCTTTTGAACCCCAATTTTATAATTCTATGAATTATCTATACCTCTAAACTTAATGAAATCACAACTTTTATAAATATGCTATGTCATAAATGAAGTATTAATATGAAAGTAAAACAGAATGGGGTAAAATACAAAGCTCTGAAATACTCCACTAAAGACCTCCAAGTTAACATGGATTTATTCATCAATACTCTTCTTGTTCAGCATTCAACCAGTTCTGAGAGTACAAATCTTTCCATCTTGTTCACAAAGATATTTTGAGATACTTGTTCGAATGCCTTTATAAAAAACTTAGTTCTACTACTTCCATGACAATTCCCATGATCTAGCAGAGCTATTTATAAAGTGCTTTGCAAATGTTAAAGTTCTATATTAATGCTATAATTATTAATAACTATTATTGTTTAAAATAACAATAATTAGCAGCCAAATAAGATCTTTTTTAAAAGGAATTAAAGTTAGCCTAGCATGACTTGTTCATGATGAATCAGTGTTGAACTTTATTGAGGACATAAATGACATGAAACAACTGAGGGAAAAAAATCAAAGCAGCAGATAACTTTTGCATATGTATGCTGTGAGGTCCTGTACTATAAGACTTTACAGATCTGTGATCATATCCAAGGGTGTACCTTCTTCACAGGTACACTCACCCAGGATTATTCTGTTCATCCTCCATAGTGGTTCTTCATGTTGTGCCGAAGGCCTTTCTATGCTTCTTTTAATATCCTGTAGATATCTGTCACTGCTGTCATTGGGGGTGCCTCTGTTGGTATCCACACTCTTGCTAAACAACCAGCCTGAACTTTTCCTACTTTTCTAGTCATATGCATACTTAATTATTTTATGCCACTTCTTATTTGAAAATGAAATTTTGTAAAATGGGAAAACCAACAGCCAGCTTCACTATGCAACTTTCCATTTCTCTTTGTATTGCCTGAAATTCTGATTCAGATAGAATGTCTTAGTATGTATAGATCTTGAGTTGCCATAATTCAGGCTACAGTGATTTCCAGAGTAGTTCCTACAGTGATATTTCAGGAGAATGTAACATTCTTGATGACAGGGACTTTTTTTGTCTTGTATTACCAGTTTAATCACATAGTGAGTTCTTAGCAAATATTTATTGAGTTAGGTTAATAGAAGGATGTTGAATGTCTTCTCAACCTTTGCATATTCCTGATGTCCAACACAACACAGATTCTAGCAACCAAGATGGGCTCACTGATAAGTACTTTAGAAAACAAATTAATATACCTCTTACCCTGTAACCTAAGGAGATCTGGGTTTATAAATGGTTGCTTTGAGGCAAAGATATTAGTTAGCTAGCTAGCTAATATTCTTATGTGGGTAGAATGTGTTTCTGTCTTAAAGCAGACAAAAAATGATCTATAAAGAAGTGTGCAATACTCCTGACTATAAGCAAGACCAAGCTATGCCTGACAATAAGATCCCTAACTAACCCTATTTTACTTAAGGCAAAGAAATTTAATGAATTATTGGAATTATTAAAGGTGTGCTTCTCATCATCACTACTGATCATCGTTCAAAGATCTGTTTCACAAATGACCAATTGATTAATAAGGGAATTACTATTTTTGTTGCAAAGCTATACTCTTACAAATCTCTTAAATGGAAAAATGCAGTATATCTCTGAATGTGGAGTTCACAATAAAGCCTCCCAAAAGCACACCAAAAGCTGAAAAAATGGTATTTATGATGACCCAAGAAAATGCCCATCTTACATCTTCCTTCCCTATATGTACTCTTCGGTCTGGTGACATTTGCTTCCTGGCTTTCCCATGAAGAAGACACTCTATCTCTTGGATCCAGATATTTTCTCTGGCTGTCCCCCATGCCTGAAATACTATTTCTTTGCTCTGATTATTGACCTCCCTGGCATCTTTTACATCCCAACTAAAATACCACCTTCTATAGGAAGCCTTCTCCAATCTCTCTTAATTCCACTGCCTTCCCTCTTTAAATTATTTGTTCATCTTATTTATAAGTAAGGTGTATTTACTTGCTTTGTAAATGTGTGTTTCCATCTTGTCTCTTCCATTGGATTGTAAGCTTCTTGAGGGCAGGAACATTTTCTCCCTTTTTGCATCTTCATCTCTTAGCACAGTGCCTGGAACAGAATAGGTGCTTAATAAATATTGATTGATTGAATAATCAATAAAATCATCACCAAATCCTGCCAAATTTAAAAAAGCAACTTGGAGAAATCAACAAACATAATTACCTACTATGTGTCAGGCACTGTTCAAAGAAAAAAAGCCTAAACATCTTCTGCTTTCAAAGAACTTACATTCTAATTGGGAAGAAAGCATATATCAATCAGCACATACCAAAAAAACCCCACAAAAATGAAAACAAAAAAACACAGTAGATGAAAAGTAGCCTTAGAAAGGAAGGCACACATAGGTGTGGGGACTGGGAAAGACCTCCTAGAGGAGGTCATTTTGATCTGATTTTGAAAGGAAGTCACAGATAGAAAAGGAGAGCATTCCAGGCATGGAAAATAGCCAATACACAGTCATAGAGATGAGAGATATGGTGCCCTGTGGGAGGAGTAGCAAGTAAACCAAAATGACTATGGTCTAAAGTGAATAGGGCAGCTAGTTGGTGCAGCAGATAGAATGCAAAGTCTGGAGTCAGACACTTACTAGCTGTGTGACCCTCAGTAAATTGCTTAACCCTGTTTGTCTCAGTTCCCTCATCTGTAAAATGAAGTGAAGAAGGAAATGACAAACCACTCCAGTATCTTCACCAAGAAAATGCTAAATGGGTTTATAAAGAGTTGGATATGACTGAACAACAAGAGTGAATGGTAGGGAATAACATTTTTAAAACTGGAAAGGTAGAAAGGGCCAGGTTGTGAAGAGCTTTAAAAGTCAAACAGAGGAATTTTTCCTGGAGGTAATAGGGAGATATTAGAGTTTGTTGACTAGCATAGAGTGACATAGTCAAACCTGTGCTTTAGGAAAATCACTTTGGCAGAAATAGGGAGGATAAATCAGAATCGGGAAAGACTGGGGACAATAGCCTAAGTATTGCAATCATCCAAGTGAGAGGTGGTAAGGACCTGAAGTAGGGTAGTGGCCATGTGAGTGGAAAGATGAAGACATATGTGAGAAATATTGACCAACATTTGGGAGCTAATTGTATGTGTGGGGCGATGCTGTTCAAAGCAGAGAGCTCTTGCAAAACTAAGAAAATATATGTCCCATAACATGTGCAGATAAGCTTACACATGCAAACTAACAAGTAGGCTCTGCTTACAGGTTCAGGGATGCAAATGAAGAGATCTAAAGTTTCACCTCATACTCTCCATAATGACAAAGAGCATAAAGAAATAGCAGTATATAGAGAACATAAAGAAAAAGAGATAGAAGAAATAGTGGAGAAATTTTGGGAAGACAAACACAGTGCTGCACTGCTGATGGACCTGCTGTGAAGTGGTTCAACTCTTCTGCATCTCAATTTTGAACTATGCAATAAAGATAACTGCTGTTCAGATTCATTCTCCCAACAATTTCATTACTGGGTGTATGTCTCCAAAGAAACTTAAAAAAGAAACAGTTCCAATAAGTACCAAAATAGTTATAATATCATTTTTTGTGGTAGCAAAGAACCAGAAACAGAATGTGGGCATTTTTTAAGGAATGGCTAAAAAATGTGGTATATGGGTGGAAAGACAAAAGATAGTCCCTGCTCTCAAGGAGCTCATGGACTAATGGGGGAGACAACATGCAAATAACTATAGACAAAGAAAACTGTATTACATAAGACTAATTGGAGATAATTAAGAGAGGGAAGGCATTAGCACAAAGAGGGATCTAAAAGACTCTCTGTAGAAGGTTGGTTTTGTCAGAATCATTTCGGGGGAAGAACATGATTGTAGTAGATTCCTTTTCGAAATGTTCAAATTTTCTCTAAATGCTGATAGTTCCACCTTAAATTTCTGCTGCTGCACTCACAGCTCTATACTCTTATTTGGGGGGGGGGGGCAATGGAGGTTAAGTGACTTGCCCAAGGTCACACAGGTAGTAAGTGTCAAGTATCTGAGGCTGGTGCTTTATCCACTGTGCCACCTAGTCGCCCCTTATACCCTTATTTTTAATAGAAAGACTGCTAAATTTCTGACAATAGTTCTACATCTACCTCGGTTAAATGTATATGGAATTGGGGAATAGAAGCCTTAGTTCCAAAAATAGCAATTCCCTAAAAGAGTTGTTGGAAGATATTAACCAGCAACATTTCTTAGGTTTTTCATTAGTCACTCCAGATTCAAAAAGAGACCTGCTGAATTGAGCAAGACCTCAAGGCTTGCCTCGATCAACTTCTTACGGACTTTCTTGAGGACATAGAGAAAATAATATATCTCAGTTGTTCTGTGTGCAACTATTATATGGATATTTTTGCAGTTGTTTTTAGCATCCAGAAAGCTAGGAAACATAACTGATGTTACACTATTATTGATTATCTATTTATTCTATTTAGGAACTAAGGAATGAGAACAAAGTGAGGTCCTACCACTAAAAGGAATATCAGAGGGTCTATATAATAGAAAATTCATTGGGCAGAAATGTACCTGCATTGTCTTTTTTTTTTTTTTTTGCAGGGCAATGGGGGTTAAGTGACTTGCCCAGGGTCACACAGCTAGTAAGTGTCAAGTGTCTGAGGCCAGAATTGAACTCAGGTCCTCCTGAATCCAGGGTCAGTGCTTTATCCACTGCACCACCTAGCCGCCCCTCCCCCTATATTGTCTTTCAACGTTAATCAATTAAAATATGCTTATGCAAGGGTGACTTGACAACTTGTAAAACTGTGTATTCTCTAGAGTATGGGGTCTTAGCTTTATTTTGTCATGGACCCCTTTGGCAGCCCAGTGAAACCTATGTACATCTTAATTTTTTTAAATTGATAATTGAAGGAAATTTTAGATTTCAGTTAGAGGTTCATAAAAAAAAAAAGATGGGGGCAGCTAGGTGGCACAGTGGATAGAGCACCGGCCCTGGATTCAGGAGGACCTGAGTTCAAATCCGACCTGAGACCCTTGACACTTACTAACTGTGTGACCCTAGGCAAGTCACTTAACCCCAATTGCCTCACCAAAAAAAAAAAAAAAAAAAAAAGATGGAATTGTTTTCCCTATTCGAGTTCATAGACACTTGAAATCTATCCACTCTAGCTCTAGAGGTACCTTGCATTCTAGCTCCTTAAGAGCAGAGAATGTGTTCCTTGCAATTACACACCTTTAATGTGTGTTGATTTGAATTGAACTGAATTTAATTGAATACTCGATGGGTAAAAGATTGTTAGCTTAAATGAAGAAAGGATATATGTGTGTGCTAGGAGATGATATGGTTCTATATAATGATATTCTTCACTTTGAGTTATTTCATTTTTTCATACATTTTGAGCTTGCCACATCTGAACCTTTGAGAATTCCCAAAGTCAATTCCGCAGTGATAAAGTCATGTTTGAATCCCTGTATGTCCATGTATAACTTGAATTGCTTGCCTTCTTAAAAGGGAGTGGAAGAGAAAGGAAGGAAGAGAATTTGGGACAAAGTTTTAAACGTAGGTGTTAAAATATGCTTTTACGTGTAACTGGGGAAAATAAACTTCTAAATAAGCAAAAAAAAAAAAAGTATGCATCCCTACATGTCCCTTGCCAATTAATAACACTTGACAAAATAAGTCTGGGGGTCCTTAGCATAGACTGTAAGGCTTCATGAAGTATAAACCGTTGGTACTTCAGAAATACAAGCTACTCTTGACATTAAGTGTTTAGTGAGTCTCTTGTATCTTAAATATATTATCAATGCTAAATATAGTTTCCGTTGTTTCCTGGCTTCCCAGAAGTCAGCATGTATAGGAATTTTTTTATCCAAAATTAACATAACTATTTGGCCCCTAAAACACCTTTAACCTTATAATCATGTTACATTGTTCCCATTTTCAAAAGAGCAAAAATAATAATGATGACTTCACATTTGCTCTGTAAGGTTTGTAAAGCTTTTTATAGAACATTATTTCATTTTATCCTCATAACAATCATGTAAGACAGGTACTCTCGCTATCTTCATTCTACTACAGATGAAAAGACCAAGGCTCAGAGGGGTTAAATGATTTGCCCAGGATCACACAGCTAATTAAGTAGCTCCAGGAAGATTCTAGCCCAGTTTTCTCATTCCAAGTCCAGCGTTCTACCAGGACATAGCTGGAGGGAGCAGAATGAGTCAGTAACATTAATAGGGATGATTTTAGAAATTCTTACTTCAAGCCATATTTTAAATTAGTTGTCAGTAAAGGGGTATGGGTAAGTGCAAAAAAAAAAAAGAACTTGTAACATAAATCTGATAAAAGACAAAGATACTATATTTGATTCCCCACCCCCTAATTTAATAATTATTGTTTTTATAATTGCAATAATTACAAATTAAATAATGGGGGAATATGCATAACCACCCTCTGCTCAAACCCCTGATGATGAATGAATTCTTACTGTCTAAAATGTAAAAATAAAACCAGAGTTTTCAACTAATTGCATTTTACCAAATTGGGGCGGGGTGTGGAAACAGTACCACCCCGTTAGATGCTTTAGCCTGGCTTTAATTTTCACTCACAGCTGTTGCAATTAGAAAGTGTACTTAATGGAGTGTCATGTTAATTGTTTTCCGAGTTAACCAATTTCTCCATTTAATTGTCAATTGATTAACCTATTGAAATGTTAAGTGACTCAGTTTCCTTCCAGAACAAACAACAGCAACACATTGTAGCTTCATCAACTGGAGGAAAGCCCTCATTTGCCCAGATTCAATGTGCTGGTATTTTTCCCCACCTCCCTGAGCTTTTAATTAGATGAGCCAATTTTACATGTATTTGTCTGCTGGAAAGGTTATCAGTATTGGAGCTGACCTGCAGAGGCAAGGTTGAGCCCAGCAGCTTTAATAGAAAAGGTTTTCAGCTATTACTGCTGTAGTTGATTGCATTGTAATGCTAATTAACTTGAGACTTTGCCTTCCTCAGTGTGTCTTTTTTTTCCTGTAGCTTTAACTATGCAATGAGATGTTTCCTCTGTCATATATATGCACTTATTAAGCACTCATTGGATTCTAATATGCATGCAAATTGTCAAGAGTTTCTTAAGGCTAATACTACACTATTTAGATTGTGGTGCCATTAAATCAGTACAAAGATAGTGCCTACAGCACATTTGTAAGGTTCTTACCAAGAAAGAAAATGGGATCCCATCAGTCCTGGACTTTTCCTCCTTTCTTTTCATGATGTCTTAGCCTAAAGGCTCTTTACAAGTACAGTAGAGACAGGAAGATTTCGTTTAAAGAAGGGAAGGCAACAGTTAGGCTAAAAATTGGGACTTGGATTGTAAAATATTCTTCCAACTTGCAGTGAAAGATTTTTATTTCAGGGGCTCTATTAACATAAAGTCCTTGTGTCAGAGCTGGCTAAATTCTTCCTCATCTCATCTCCCACATGCTCTGATTTGTTCTTTCTTTTTTTTAACTGTATGGCACTATTGTTTAATTACAAGACAATCTACAACAACGGACAAGCATTGTCATCCTGGATAATGTTGGTAGCAGGCAACTGACACAAAATGATTACAAACCTATGTTGAGCTCAATAGTCCTTTAGAGGATTTCTCGCTTAATAGTTCTAGTTCATTCATGTTTGATTCAGCACATTTGTTCTTTAAAGAAGGTACAGATTAGTAGAGTTTTAGGGTGGGTTAATAACGCAACTGAAAATGGCTGCTCGCATTTTCAAAGCTTGTCCTTGCGGTCGCTTGGGTGCTTTCTTCAGTTTGGCTGCTCTGTAGCTTCGGCCCAGTTGGTAAACAGCTTAAATCCAGACATCTTTTCATTCTCTGTGCTGGCCGATTGAAATAAAAATGCATATAAGTGGCCACTGACTGGCGCTGGCCTAACAATAGCCTGTAACATTATGCAAGGGTATTTACATAGGAATAAGGCTTCAGTAAAGAAGATAGGGGCAATTAATGACTAGGCCCACGCATATAGGGAAAGTTTGTCCAATCTTTTCCTCAATAAAGATCTTTTTGTAAAGTGCTATGGAAGCTCATGGAGGCCCCGAAACAGATTAAAAGTGAGCCTTTGGTGGGGCCAGTTCTCAATCTCTCTCAATCTCTCTCAATCTCTCTCAATCTCTCTCAATCTCTCTCTCCATATTGGAAATTAAAAGGCTGGATTGTATTTGGGAGGAAAAAAAAACACTGAAATTAACAGGTTGTCATAAGACCTCATTTCAGGTACTTTCATAAACTCTGGGAAATAAATTAGTTAGGATGTTTAAAATCTCATGCCTTTTACAAGGTGAAAACTTTCAAAATGATTGTCCTCAGCACATTTCCACCCTGTGTGCTTGAAATGAAAGGTGATTTGAATTAAAGTATTTTAAAAGTTTTCCCTTGTTTTCCCTTCCCTTCTCTCCACATTCCCTTTCTCCTCTCGCCCACCACCGCCCCCATCCCCTCCAAATGTTGCAGGAATAGAGAAAATGGTTTTGCCCCAGACTCTGGAGAGGCAGGTAGTTATATGAGCATTGGGACGTTGGTGAGGGAGTTAGCTTACACACTGAATTGCAGTAAAAACTGGGTTGGAGTTGAGGGAAAATCAGGTCATGGAAAGGTTTTTTTTGACAAGGCATTAGAGCAACTTTAGATCCTTGCAAGTTCCACTCCAAAGAGGCATTGAAGATAGAGTTAATTATTGCAAAATGCTTAAATTTATGTCTAGCTCAATGCTTTCCCAAGACTATTGTCACTGATATTTTAAAGGTGGTGATTTTCTCCCCCTATCCCCACCTATAAAATACATCTCAAATAGCGTTTTCACCCAATGTGAGCTTCTTCTCAGAAGCTCATTGCCGGCTTCTATCCCTGGCCAAAAAACACTACTCTTATTGCTGTCATTACTAACAACCAGACCTGTAGAAAGAGTTCTCATTAATGATCTTCCTCTAGGGATGATTCTTTGCAATTTATAATCTTAAAGAATTGACTGGGGGCACCAGGGTCAAAAGCTAGGATAGGTTCAAGGCAGAACTTGAATTCAGAGCTTCCTAAATCCAAGGCCAGCTCTCTAATACACCAGGCTGCCTCCTGATTCTTCTTCTGCTGCTGCGCCTCTTCTCTTCCTATGGGTCCTGGGACAGGTTGTTATCGTGGTATTATTCTTTTATATTTAATATTTTATGGACCACTACACAGATGGATAAAGCAACTACTTTTTATAGTCAAATAAAGTGTTTAGGATGGAAACTTATCTGCTGTGGGTTCACTGCAAACATCCTGGGTACAGTTGCACTAACAGACAGAATTCTGGGAATGCTATGCATCCTGTTCCCATATGTTTATGATCTCCCCTACTAGGTCTCTATATATTTTGAAATTTTTTCATCCCATATAGCACAGAGGTGATGAATATGACATCCAATAAAAATGTTGTTCTTAAGTTTTCATGGATCAATAAATAATGTGTCTGCAAGATAGTGGGCTACAATTCAGTCTCTGATAAGGGATCTACTCAAGTAGTTATTATTTCAGTTCACCAGCATATTTTGAGATCTGCATGTGCAGCACAGGCGTTTGTCATCTGTCTCTCCATGGATTAGACAACAAGTTTCTAATATATAGTTCTAAACATCAGATCATGAGTTACTTATTGTTATTATTACTAATAAGATTATAGAAAGATATACTAATGTAACATCTTACATTGACCATAAAACTCCTTTAACACTTTACAAATAGTTGTCCCACTTAACAGATGTTTTAGAAGCTGTATTAGAATTAAATCATTGAGTTTTACGCTGTGCACAAAATATTTTCTATAACAAAACTCTGACAGGAAATATATGTAAGCTTGCGCAGTGGTACTTGTCCTATCACCAAAGGAGATGATATGCCATTTTTTTTTCAAAGTTGGTCCATAAAATGCTCTACATATAAGGAATGGGTAAAATGAAATCTTTATTAAGGTTCATAACTCATGTGATGTGTGTGTGTGTGTGTGTGTGTGTGTGTGTGGCAAAGAAAATGATTTCAGCTGTAGCCCTGAAAAACAGCAGAAATCAATGCCTCATTCAAGGCTATTGATCAGTACTAAATTAATTAGACTCCAAGGCTTATGGCAGTTGATAAGACAACTTGTTAATTTAGTCAATGATAGTGTTTTCCCTAAAGCAGCAAATATCCTCTTCTTTAGAAAAGGCATTTCTAATACTTGCTATCCATCTGATTTCTTTTTTTTTTCCTCTTTTTTTTCTGGGGTTTGAGGGATGGAGACAGTGGGCTAAAGGATTTGGGAGATAATTATCAAAACGTAAGCGAAGTAAAAGTTACATAAGAATAACATATTAATTCCCGTTCATGTTCTTTTACCTAATGTGGTCATCCAATGCTGTAAAGAATTTAGCCAAGCTTGTAACCCTACATTATGTTCTTAGGTGGATTTAGATGAACCAAGGACATGATGTTCATTTGGAAGGGGAGAATACTTCCTAAACAGGCATTTGCAATTGGCAAATACGTGTTGCTTTTGCTTTTTATTTAAACTTGCTACCATGATGATCATAGCCAATAACAAAGACATTTGCCCTGTCGGTTATGCAAACTGTGAATGGAATGAAGGTATCCCAGAATGCCCTGAACATGGGGCAGTACTTCCTGCTGGCTTGGAAGGACAAAAGGACAAAGCATTAGGAGTGTAGGGGTCCCACCAACAGCTCTTGGAGACCACGGTCTACTATCAGCAGCACTCCAACCCTGTGAGAATGCTAATAAGCTAGTGAAGGGCCCAGCTTTCTTGCCATAATTCTATAGTGCAGTCGAGGACCCCATAGTGCTCACTAAATAAAGACAACTAATTGAGAATTTTTTGCACATTTTGCCCAGGGGACTTGTTGTTCACTCAATTCATTGGGGAGAATGTACCCCTACTGACAAGAGGACCTGATTGTTTTGGCAGCCTCCACGTTACTATTTCCTGGGTCTAGGTCTGACTTTTGAAGTATGACAAAAATGTTTAATTTTGATGTTTTTTAATTAGGTTGCTGTGAATTATTTTAGCTTCTCAGAGAATAGGCCATACAGTGTTCATTTAAAAAAAAATGCTGGCAGAATTTCTTGAATTAAAGCCTTGTTAGGTTTTTTTTTTCCTTGTTTTTTTTTTCTTCCTTTTTTTCCTCTTTTTTTTCTGAACTGTATTTTCTGTGGTGAGGTCTACATTTTTGTGTCTGCAGGTGACACGTTGATTGAAACTAAAATTAATAAATCAACTGAAAAGCTCACACCTACAGTTCACAGCAGGGCCTGGAAAACACGGTTATAAAGGAAGCTTTATGCCCTTGTATAAAGAAGGAATAAATTACAGAAGCACTTGTTGCCCTTGGACTTGATTTTGCTTTGCAATCTGGTATCTTATTTTTGGAGGCTTATTGTTAATCAACAGGTTCCTTGTAGCTTTAGCAGGTGACTTTGCTATTAATCTCCCATTTGACCATTATAGCATATTAATGAGGTAGGCTTCTAGATGTGGCTCTATCTTCTGACCAAGGAATTAGTTTAAAAAGTGCACTTTTTACTCAATGGCTTGCAGTTAGCAATGTTGCAGACCAAATGCAAAGTAGCATTTTCTACAGCTTGTGTAGTATTAAAGAGTGTTTTACTAACATCATGTCTCTTACTGTGCTTTTATTCTCTCCTATACTTATTTCTTCACTGTGGAGGGCTATTATAAGGCTTACTAGTCCCCGTTCTTTTTTTTTTAACAAAATAAAGAAATTATATATAAATAACAAAATGATATCCCTTCTTATTAATGTGCACCTTCATTTTAATTAAGCAAAGTCAGTGTTCTTTGGAGGTATGCTTGGATTTAAATTATGATTTTGGAAGCCAGTGACTGAACATTTCTCGCCAGAATTAGCTTAATAAATGTTATTACAAGTGTAGGAATTTAACCATCCACATTCCAGCTTAATGTACTTGAAAATGTTAAAGTTTGACAAAAGAAAGTAATAAGAATGCCTAAATGGGTTGTTTTCAAAATCTAAAGAAAGGCTCAGAATTTAAGTCTTAAATTTGTGTTTACAAGCATCTACCAAGCACATGATGGTATGAATCAGCCTAGACAACCATGTATAAGGGAGTAAAAGTCTTCTGGAAATTTTCAAATACTCTGAAGACCAGATTATTATCCTGCTTTCATTATTTTGAGGCATACCTGTCCACACCTCAATCAGGTTTTCTTTTTAAAAGCTAATGTATCAAACATTTCTTTCCCTATTTTCAACTTTTGCTTTATTGTATTTTATTATTAAGGATTCAGGTCACTTCAGGCATTTGGGTATCAGGGGAAGTGTCAAGCTCACCTTTTCAACAAACCCTGAAGTGTCTTCCTTCTATGGATTAACGTCAAAACTGTCATGTTATTTAATAAGGTATTTTCTGGTTGGGTTCTTGGGGGATTTTTTTTAAAAGGCAAGAGTCAAAAATCAGTCAGAAGAATGGCACCATCATAATTGACAACTTCTTCAGAGTTGACATAATTTGTGAAAGTGTTTATTTTTTTTAAATTCACATTGACAATCAAACATAAAAGCTTTTCTAGGGCTGTTCTTTTGATTTGATTGCTTTAAGAGGCTGCTAGAGGTTGCAACTACTACTCCTTTCTAAAGTTGCTACCAGAATCATATGTCTAGTACGACAGTTTGAAATGTATTTGGATACAGATTTTTAGAAACATAGTGCCAATGAAATTAGGAAATTCATTCTTCTCAGTTATGAGGTGGGTCCTTTTGTCATTATCATCACTTGTAAGAAGGCATGAACAAGAATCTTGCAAACATGGAGAAGGCATGAAGGGATTGAGATCCAAATCAGTGAAGAGTGTACCCATTCCATGGACATAATCAAATACACCACCGTCACCACCATTTTATTTTAATTTCAAGGATCTTCAGTTTTGTATTGATGAAGCTCCTTTCACCTTTATATAAAGCAACTACTCCACTATTTAGTTAATAGTCTTTTTAAAAAATCACTTTCCCACCAAACTATTGTTGAAACTTTCTGAACTTAATCAGGCTGGTCTTTAGATGGGCAAGTCCATCACTAGAGCATAAGTTGCCTCAGCTTGTTAAGATTTCTGAGAACTGATGCTCTACAGGCATAGTTTTTGAGAACCCAGGGTCACCTCCACACTGCAGTGAAACACTATCATAGAACTTTGGCAAAAGATGTGGGGGGTTGTGTGTTCATTGTTTTTACCATTTTGCCAGAAGAAAGTCAAGAATTTAAGAATGAGAATAAAATTGTTCTATGAAAAAAGCACCGAGGGGGCAGCTAGGTGGTGCAGTGGATAAAGCACCGGCCCTGGAGTCAAAAGTAACTGAGTTCAAATCCGGCCTCAGACACTTGACACTTACTAGCTGTGTGACCTTGGGCAAGTCACTTAACCCCCGTTGCCCCGAAAAAAAAAAAGAAAAGAAAAGAAAAAGAAAAAAGCACTGAAATAGGAATTAAATAACTGAGTCTCAGTTCCAACTTTGCTACTAACAAGCTACTAAACCAGGCTTGTTTCCAGTAGAATTTAGCTAGATGTTCTCTGAGACTCTTTCCAGCTCCGCAATTCTGGGTTGGGTCCTAGAAGCCAAATCATTGAGCTTGATCCCAAAGCACTGCTGTTACATAGTGTTCCCTAATTCTGTACTCAGAAATATAAACTAGAAGACCATTTATTTGGGTAGGTTTTTTTCCCAAACTATTTCACTCAGTAGTCATTTTTTAAAAGCCAGGATTAGTTGAAATCTGTTCTAAACTTTACAGAACTGAACCTTCAACTCACCAGTGATGTGGGTTTTAAGTGACACATACAGAATTTCTAAGACCCATACTTTTATATGTTCTCATGGAGGGGGTGGGATGGTGAGAAAAGGGGGGAAAGGAGGGTATTGGAATGAAAGCCCACATTAAAAGGGTGAGAGAAAATATCAATTCTAGGATCCACCAAGAAAGAATTTTGATGGCCAAGACACAAACTGGAAAACTAGCTTCCAGTTTTTTCTCAAGTGGTGCTAACAGCCTCTGCTGTAATGTGTATTTAAAAGCAAGGGTAGTTAACTGTTGCAAAGCATTTCCCCTCCCCCCAGTTCCCTCTCAACTACTTAAAGCTAGGGAACTTTTCAGCTCTTTTTGTCTTTTCACAACTTCCCAAGATCAGACACATTTCTGCAATGCATATGCAGATTTTACCTCTTGTTACTTTCTCTAATGAGCTTTCACTTAATCAATTTGACAGTAGCCTTTATCCCTTCTTTTGCCTCACATCCACTAGGAAAGAATTCAGGGGGAAAAAAAAGTGTTAACAGATTCAAGGAGTATTAGCAAAATGAAATGGTGGCTGCCCAACACTGGGTGGACCATAGACGGCTTTTCTCTCTGTCATCTCCTCTGTCTTACAACCAAAAGCAGGACGCATGTCTATCAGTCCAGCCAGAAAACATGTATTCTCATAACAAATGGGAAATTAGTTTTCCCCCCTTTATCTCAAAGAGCTAAATGCAAACCACTGCTACTTATCAAAATGCTGAAGTATTTTGTTCTAAGCGTCTGTTATTCCATGCCCCCTTTTCCTCTCCCCAACCCTACTCTCTCCCCCAACCCCCACTTCCCAGAACTTTTAGAAGGGTTTCAGTAGGGCCAGCCTTACTTACCATGAGGCAAGTTGAGAGCAAGATATCTTATGACTTGGAGACGTGCACCATCTTAAAGTTCTGTTTGCTACTGGAAATATACCGTGTATTGTTTCAGTGAGCTACAAAGAATGAGCTTACATCTTAGTATTTTTATTCCATTACAAAAGGCAGCTACTTTATCCATACGTGCCATATTCTGTAAAATATTAAATACAAAAGAATAATAGCAGGATAGCAACTTGTCCTGTGACTATTTCTTTTTGAATGCTATCAAAAGGAACAAGAATGAGATAAGTAGCAGCAGCTGCTGCAGCAACAGCAATAATTGGTCTATATACTGCTTTATGGTTTACAAAGTGCTTTGCATACATTTTCTCATTTGAGCCTAACATTCATTTTATGATGTAGGTACTATAGGTTATTAACTGATTTTATCCTTCTTTTTTTATAGATGAGAAATCTGTGGCCCTTTAATGCACTGGAAGCTAGACCTTAAAATTGTTTTTAATTTAGATTTACAAATAAGAGGTTCAACTCCAGAAAATCCTATGCAATCGCAAAACTGACAATGATGTTTCAACATCCAAAGGTACCTCTAGATTCTTTGGAACTTCTGAAAAAGAAAGCCTAACAATTCCCTCCCAAACCCTGCCTTGCTTCCAATTCCTTTCCTCTCCTGGTAAAAGGGGACTGAATACTCATGACACTGTAATAGGCCTCCCTCCACTCTAAACTGAATCATCTTGAGGTAGGAAAGATGCCTTACTTCTCTAGTTGTTGGAATTTGGTGCAGTGATGAGAAATATTGATGGATTTCCATCATTTCCTGTGAAGGAAAAATCAAAATTAAAAAAAAAAAAATTAGCTGAACATTCCAGGTCCTTAGATAAAGATCTGTTCAGCTTCCAGAAAGGATCATGATTTGTAAAACTTTCCATTCTACAAGACAGCAATGTAAAAAAGAAGCCAGAAGAGGAGTTGTCCTAAACTGTGTCATTCTTGGTATGTAATGAAGTATCTCTTAACACCTCTGAAATGATGCAAATTCAGATCTCCTGACTTCAGAAACAGAAAACTGGGCTTCTTGGTATGTTGTTTGACTCAGGATCAATTTAAAGCTTATGTTTTAAGTGCTTGTGTTAGAGGGGTGGGGGAGGGGGTGGGGATGGGGAGGGAATGGTAATCCTTAAAAGGCACATGTACATCCTAGGAACAAGCACTGCTCTGCATGGTTTGGATTATGTTAGCATAGATGAATTGACTCCAAAGTTAGACCCTCCTTCTTAATAAGTACACAAGGAACTATAGTTAATCAAGTTCCTTTTATTAAGAATAATCTGATAAGGAACAGGGCTTCCAGTGGGGCTGATAGATCACTCATAGGAATTCAGATTCAATCATCTTTTTTTTTTTTTTTTCCTACCCCCTGGCAGATAAGGAGGGAATGGTTTCTGAAATTCCAATTCCCCTAGACTGGTGAAACTAAACAGGGGATTGGTACCTTTTGCAAATCACAAGAAAACCTGACTGGAAGGCAGAAGAACCCTTACCCATTTCCTGTGGTAAATAGTGTCAGTGTTTGACCTGGACAGCATGAAATGCCTTCGTTATGCAGTTAGCTAAAGATGGTGGGTTAATGGAATGTGCAAAAATGTTCATGTCACCATAATTCTATGCCTGTGGACTCAGAAAATTGAAATCTTTCTTTAAATTTAAAATAGGATTTGGCCACATTTAAGAATGTTATTGTATTAGGGCAATAATATAGCCTTTCTCAATTGTATTAGAAATAGCATAATGTAATTAACAAATGGGTAAAGTTATCTACATTAATTCAGCATTTTCCTTCAATTCTTAGAAATCTAATATTTCTATCTTGAAACTGCTTTAGGCATATGTTAGGCATTTGGGACAGCTCCAAGACAGTTTCTTCTAACTGGACAAGAACTTTGAATTAATATTAGCCTTTAAGTACAGTTTTTTTTTAAGCATTTAATTTTTGATAAGGATATAAAGTGGATAAAAAATTCAAAGACTGAAGCTAAAATAGATTGCATATTAGTCACAATTTTGATATTCCAAACTGCTGAAGCTTTGTTGAGCCTTTTTTTTTTTTTGAGGGAGGGGGGTATTGTTTAAATAAGTGACCTCTAATCTTTCTCCTCTCAAACCATTTACTTCCTCCCTAGCAAAAGTGTGAGGGACTTAAAAAAAAAAGTTTGATCAAATGATAAAGATTAAGGTGTAATTAGAGTGATAGAAGACTACACCGTAGTTCTCCATTTAAATTGGGTATTGAAAGCTAAAATGTTTGGGGCTCTTAATGACAGAGTAGGGGGCTCCCTTTAATTTTTATTTGATAAAATATTCAATGATACCTTTATAACAAACTCGAAGTGGATTGAACTCTAAGACTGAACACCAAAGAATCTGATCTGTTGAGGCTGCCCACTTCTCAATGGAAGAACCAAGCATTTTTACTACCCCCCAAATGACCAAAGGAGAACATCCAGCAGATATTTGTTTGGGTTTTGCATTTTCCACCCTCGGTTTTATTCTTGTTGCTAGCAAATGCCTTTCTCACACAGCACTCGCTGGACTGGCAACAGAGCTCTCTCTTCTAATCTGTTTACAAATATGTATTGTGTCGTTCCTGTTCTAAAACTAGAGTTGCTGTGTGATTGTCTATAACGTTTTCTCGTGGATAATTTTGTTTTCATAACTGTCAGCAGTGTTTTGGCTATTTTGAGAATGTAGGACGGGGTTAGGGATTAGTACAAGCATTCTCCTTTCTGTGTATCAGAGCTGCTTAGCAGTAATTAATCAGGACATCGGGGTTTTGTGCTCCTGGTTCAGGTCATTTGCCTATGAGCAGCTCAAGCCTTTTACAAAGGCATACTGCATATGTTTCTGGGTACCTTTTTGAGAGAAGATTTAAATTGCCCAGATGAATAATACTTTGTTACAAGTGTTTTGCCCCAGGCAAAAAGGTTTTCTTCATATTATCATTGCCTGAAGCTGCAATCCTCAAGCTTGATATGACTGGTGTTATATCATCACATGGCAATGATGTAAGAACAGGACCCTCTGTGTCAGACAAATCTGGATTTAGGGGAATTATAGCAGATGTTGCAAAATGGCAACAGTTTAGCAAGTTCCTTTTATCCCACTGTAGGGAGGCAGGACCACTAAGTGTACCAGACAGAAGAGAATGTTTTCTTTGATCCTTTACACTCTAGGGTAGGGACTTCACCAGTTAGAGAACATCTTTAATGATATAGTTATATGTCACTGATGGCTAAGAATACACAATCAAGGCACCGCTTTTCCAGTGCTTTTCAATACCTATGATTATATTATATCTGTCGCACATGAAACATAGAACTACTAAGATTTTCTTCATAGTAACAAAAATTCAGTGCAATGGAAGAAATATACTTTTTAAAAGCAAAAAACAGAAAAAGAAACTTTTTACAGGCAAGAAAGAGGTTTTTAACTCTGGCAACCCCACCCACTTATGCCTACTATGTTCCCATTAAGTAATATGGCAATGTCATCAAGAAAAAACATGTGACAAACTATTTGCCTATAAATATAGTTGACATATTATTTGCCAATAAATACAGTCAAATATGTTCAGTAATGCACTGCATTGTCAATGTTTTTTATACATTCATTTTTTAAAAACTATTCTAAATCCTTAGTTCTGATCCCAATTTATTTCAATTCTGTTTCTGATACAATTAATTTATACATATGCTTGAGGGAAGTATGTTCCTATGGTGTAGTGATGGTAAAGGGGAGTTGTGATGGGAGGGAAGGGCATTCCTTGATCTTGGAAGTGAAAAAGGCCTCGTTAGGGCAAGCACATTTTTCAATTTAGCAGACAGTAAATCTGTATCTAGTTATTATGTGATTTGCATTTCACTGGGGTTTACCATATTTCCAAAGCTATCTCTGAGTGTATACAATGTTCTGTTGGTGACACTGCTATATGTGTCAAATACAGAATATAGTCTCTGAGATTTTGTAGCCACCTGCAATAGGCAACACACACGCATGAAAATAACAGAGAAGTAGTTTTCCCCTAGAGAAGGTTGCCCCATTGTGAAATAAGCACAATGAATTTGTTCTTTTTAATGCAAATGTTTTATTGACGATTTCCATTGGAGCATTAGACAGTGCAATATAGTGCGAACAATTGACCAACTTCTCTAATATGTTTCTGGTTGTTGTTTTTTTACAAAGAATACGAAAAAATCAAGAGAAAAGAAATGGAATCTATATGGATTTGTTCACATATAGAAAGTGTTTGGAGGCCCTTGAATATCCAATTTAGTTGGGTGTTAAGGATTTTTTTTTTTTGAGAAAATCAAGAATTAAACCAAGAGCAAAATGTTCATGTATGCTCAAAGATTTTTCTGAGGAAAGTATATTTAAATGAAAATTAATTGCCATCAATGTTGTATTGTTTATAAAGTAATAAATCTATTCATCAGTGTATTATTTAATTACGTACATTTCATACCTTATTCACTTAGGAATAGTATTGGATTCTGGATGTTAAAAAAAAAGAGAAGATATTTTGTCATCACAAAAATAAAAGATAACTGTAAACGCATGCACTGCTGTCAAATGGACAGCAAGTAAAGTAAGGTTTACTTAAAAAAGCAATGTAAAAATGCAAAAAAAAATGCTTTTGAACTTTGTATAATATAGAGAAATATGCAAAATTATTAGATTACGTTAGTTTGGGCCTCTGGATCGAATGATTATCCATGTTTCACTAGATGGTTTTTTAAAAATTAACCCTTCCATCACCAAGAGTCACATCTATAGTTCATTTCACATTTGGTAAGAAAGTGATTGACTTAAGTATTTCTAACACACACACTAGACATTAAAAGGGAAAAAATGGAAATGGCCTTATGAAAGCTGTGTTGAGAGATTGTTAAAAATGCCCCCCACCCCAATTATTTTGATGAAGGCTCCCCCCCCACCCTGTGAAATGGTGGCCATAGCTCAAACACCAGAATAATTGTATCTTTTCCAATATTCCCAATGCCATGCTTACCATACAGCATCAGGAAGCAATTCCCACACATACGTCGCTCTATCTAAGTACAATTTGGAAGTGCTTGCCGACCCAGTGGCAGCATCTGTTGTTTTACTATTCAATAATTCACAGTTAGCCAAAAGGAATAGAAGCAAACAGTTCTTTTTCATATTTGCATGCTTGGAATTTGACTTTTTGATTCACGATTGTTCCCATTAGCTTTGAAAATTCATGTTTCTGTCTAGTTGCATGTTTTGCTTCAATGAGCTCAAATTATGCTCTTGACTCAAATATTATTACAAGTGTAAATACTTTGGAGATGTAAGTGTCTGCCACTGGTTTGGGGTGTTTGTTTTATTGATTTTAATCTGGCAAGTTTAAAATATGAGCAAACTTTTCATGTAGGGCTTTTGGCATTTGTTTGAACACTCCTGTAGTAATTGGAAATGCAACAATTGTTTAAAAGTGGCATTGTCCATGAAAAGATTTAGTGAGGGATGAAGAAATTTCTTGAACCTAAAGACATAATCTGGTGATCCAATTCTCCCTACTGTGTCCATTCCCGTGAAACTCCATTTACTTTCCCCTCTCCGTCACCAGCTCCCCACATCCCACCTAGCCAATCCTCTAGGTTTCCCACATTGTTTCCTCTTTTGTCTTTTCAGTCTAAACAGAAGAACAACAGACAGGGTTCTGAAGGGCAGGGAGCATCAGGAGCTGGAAGAGAATGGCTGGGATGAGGGTCAGAGTCCTGCCCTTACTGCCAACAGTTACTAGGGTTTGTGCTGCCCGGCTGAACAGTGTTCAAAGGCTTTGCTGGGCTTTGTTCCACTGTGTAGGGATTAGGCCTGGCGGTCTGAGAATTTGCCTTCTAATTAAAAAGGATAAAAGATAGAAGTAGCATTAGACTAAAACAGAGCAGTGATACTTCGCAGGCTAGTGTGTGTGTGTGTGTGTGTGTGTGTGTGTGTGTGTGTGTGTGAGTGTGAGTGTGTTTTTAAGTCACAAGACAACACTAGAAGTTGTCAGCTTGTTTTATTTCTTGTGTTTTCCACTCAAATTAAAAGAAGAAAAGTTTAGAAACTCTTCCCAGATGTTGTACATGGTGAATGAAAGCCTAATGACATGTAAAATATCTGCTGTTTACAGTAAGACTATTTTGTTTGGAGACTTGGAGTCAACAGGGGGAATGAAGGCTGTTTCAATAGTCATCATTTTATTTGTCAAATGCTGGCAAGAAATTAATGCCACAGAATTTGTTTTCTCCCTTTTGTACTTCTCTCTCTTTCCCTCTCTCCTCTCTCCTTTTCTTCTTCTTTTCTTCCTTCCTTCCTTTCTCTCTCTCTCTCTTTCTTTCTTTCTTTCTTTCTTTCTTTCTTTCTTTCTTTCTTTCTTTCTTTCTTGCTTGCTTGCTTGCTTGCTTGCTTGCTTTCTTCTCCTCCTCCTCCTCTTCCTCCTTCTTTTTCCTCCATGTCTCTGTATATCTGTTTCTCTATTATCCTCCTTTTAACTAGTTTACTGATATACACATACACATACACACACATATATACAGAGCTCAAAATATGCTAGTACCTAAACCAGGTATAAGTGACAATTACAAAATAGTTCTGACCTCACATACTACATAACAACCTGTAGCCATTTGATCAAGAGACCCTTTAATTGTTTTACATTACTATGGTTTATGACTTATGGAATTAAGTGTTATGAGATGTCTTCCTGACTAACAAATCCTAGAGAAGGTTAGGGAATTCTAACCTTTAAGATTGAACAATCTCAGAATGCACTTATCAGGTAATGTGATTTGTCTTGAATTTTCCATATATAAACAGCTATATGCACACAGTACCAGTGTGACTGACACTAATTTAAAGAAATCAGAGGCCTGGTGTGCTCTAACAAGCACTTCAGAGACCCACTTCAACACATAGAATTTCTATTAGAGATGCTGATGAGATTATATAAATTAGTTCTATGTTGTTGTGTTTTTTTTAAGACAAAGAAAAAAAGAAAGACAGGAAGAGTTCTGTCGAAGACTTCAGGGCTTTCAAAGCTACTGAGCTCAGATTGCATACAAGTATAAAGGAACGCTCTCTTGTTCCCACACAGCTCATGTTACGTCATGAAGATAGAGGGCTAAATTTCTTATTTTCTCTCCCCGCCATGTTTTGTTGTTAGAGTTGCCCTATATAAACAAGTGAAGCAAAAAGTACCCAAGAAAAGGAATTTTTATCTTTTGCTTAATAAAAAAAAGTGTTTCGATAATTGGACTAAATAAGAAATTTCACGTACATAAAAGAGTGATTATTTTTAATGTTCATGGTTTTCAGGTGGTAAATTCTCATGAAAATAAATTGTCCTTGGAAATAGATAACAATCTACTATATATAGCATGTTCAGAAACCTGGGGCGGGAGGGGATAGTGTTAAGAGTTGACAATAGCAAAAACCCATCATACCAACTAGCATGTAATCCTTTGGAATGTCTGTGAGTATTGTTGTTTTTTTATTGAAGTAAAGCAGGATAATATGCAGTTAGTGTCTGAGCTTTTGGGTTCATCTATAAAACAGAAAAACAATGAGAAAGGGCGAGCGGTGTAATGATGGTGTTGATATCTATGGTGGAATATAAAGAACAGATTCAACTTATTATGTAGCTGTGGAAGATTTTAAAACTATAATTGTAAAGTATTCCTTATTAAGCAAAGCTAAATCTTTATTTAAAGGAAGAAAAAGTTCTCCTCAGTTCTGAATTCATGGACAGTCATGGCAATTTATGTTGTCGCAACCCCTTCTTTTATTTTTGTCTTTTCCAGATGACCATTCCCCCTGCTGTTCCAAATGTAGCAAAGCTGGATCTGATAATTCCACTCTAAAGAAAGCAAAGATAATAATCTGATTTAGACATTAAAGAGCATCCGTGAGAATGACACCAGTAGGTAGATACATTGAGTCAACTTTTTTTTTCTCTTTGAGTCCTGGTCTATTCCTTAGCATTTAAAATGTCAGCCAGTAAATACTAAAAGCTAAACCATTACAAGAATGTAATTCACAGTATTTTGGCTTCTATTTTCACCAGCTTCTGAGTAATATATTGTGCAAGAAAGAGGTCTTTGTTGTGTTTATAATATGTGTATAACCTGGTGGGAAACAGAATAAAAAATGTATATTATTTGCATATCTTGAACTAAAGAACCTGGTATGTGATTGGGTCTTGAATGTGTTAAATTTAAGTGAGCAGCTTTAAAGTGCAATATTACTTTATTACTGTCCTGTAATTCACATAATGAAATCATACCGATAAAAAATTAAGGTCTTAACATTTACAAGTAGAGCTTGATTTTTGAACTCCTTTTAATGAAAACAGTAATTTGTAAACTGGCAAATCTATATCACTTTATTTGCTGACAATAGTAGGCTTTTAGATTTGCATCCTTTCATCTCTCCTTGGTGCAGTGAGTAAGGCACATTTAGTATAATGGAAGTTACCCATATACTGTAGACCAAAGGGAGAATAGGCCTGGAAAAACCCTCTGGTTTCCAGGCACAAGTAGAATCCCTATGAACATCAGTGGGAGATCCATGTAGGGGACAAGTGTGTGGCCTGATGTGTCTTGATAAATTCTCCAAAAATTGTTATTTAGTTCAAGCTTACTGGCTATTATATAATTGGAAGGATATTCCTTGCTCATGGTTGAGCTACACTAATGTAATAAGAATGATTATATTAGTCTTGGCATTCCAGTGAGTCTCTCTTTCTCGCAGAATCCTATAGAGTCTCTACAAGACATGTAAAACCACCTCATGGTTTACATTTTACCCAGAAAGTGGAATAAGGAAGAGTGGGAAGAAGCAGCTCACCTACTCTGTCCAAGTAATGCAGAGTAACAGCAAGGAGTGACAAAGTACAGCTCTTTTGCTCCTTCTTCCCCTTCATCCCCAGGAATATAACTTTGGTTCTTCAGTTGTAGAAGCCACATTGGTGATCTCCTCCTTTCTTTAAGAAATACACTTTTGAAGAAATCTCCCTTTATAAGACTGTTTACTTAAGTCTTGAACTTAGGAATTCTTGAACTTGGGAACTCTTGAACTTAGGGTCAAGGGTCATCTGCAAGGCAATCGCCTTGACTAGGAATCCCTTCATTAGGCCAAATGGACATCTTTTTGCCCATTTTTGCTACATGTTTCTTTTTTAAAAATTCACATTTAATTTCTTGTAATACCATATATAACACCTCCATTTAAAATTTTTTCCAGTTAATAAACAATTTATTTTTTCTCCATCTCATCTTTCCCTTCCCCATTGGAAAAATAAAAGCAAAACAAAAACCTTATAACAAATATGCATAGTTAAACAAAATAAATCCTCATATTGGCTGTATCCAAAAATGCATATCTCATCCTGTATCCTAGGTCCATGACTGCTTTGTCAGGAGTTGAGTACTTAGCACTGTCCTCTGGAATTGTGGTTGGTTATGAAGTAGATCAGAGCTCTTGAGGATTTCAAATTCTGCTATGTGTCTCTGCAGGAAATTTCTCAGTGACCAGGCTATTCTCATCTCTGGATCTGAGAAGATTCATTCTCAAGATTTCTCCCCTCAAGCCATGTGCAAGCACATGCAACTCCCTAAAACGCATTTTGATTTTGACCCCAACATGCATTTTCCAATCCAATTCCAATTCCCAATTCCAATAGCAGTATCACCCTATTATAGGCTTCTCTGTCCTCTGAATTAGGGAAAGTAAAAAGGAAATTTTTTGGAAGCCAAGTTATTCTGCAAGCTTGCTTTTAATAAATCAGAGGAGGGAAACTTCTCTAGCAAGAATCTCTCTTCCTGAGTCCCAAACAACCAAGTAACCTAGAAGTAGCCCCAGTCACTGGGAACTAATCAGGAATTCTGCCTTCTCAGCAAGGTGCTGCTAATAGGAAAGTCCATAGACAAGTTCCTAGAGCCAGGCTCTTGATTTGTAACCTAATCAAGTTTAGGTGGGAACTCCTTTGATCAACCACTGCCTTTCAATATACTCTCTGAAGGTTGAAAGTTGCCTAAATTGCAAAGGAGTGTTCTGTGGTGGGTGTGAACAAGTTACACCACATTACATTCAGGGTATTTTGCAGGATAAATGATATAGCATCAAATAAAATAGGCTTATCATGTGAGAAGAATGAGAGGGGACTCATTGACAGCTCACAAATTACATTAATTTATTTCCAATGACAATAGAACATGAGGAAGGCCTTCAGAAGGTTGGGTAGACTACCTATGGAGACTTTACAGAAGGATACAAGTTACACAGTGTGAGTAAGAATGCATGAGTTGCATTGCCTAATTGGAGGGCATAATCCACAACAGTAAGCCCACACTGGATTATTGGAATCTACTATCTTTTGTGATGGTAGCTTTGTCACTTTTATGAACAGTAGAGATGGAAATTCCTAGCCATACCCCTTCCCAGAAAATTTTCCTTCCAAAAGAGTGATATAACTTAATATTATTACAAAATGAACTTTATAAAGATCAAATAAGAATGTTGAAAAAATGTCCTATAATCCTTAAATGCCTTATGTTAATGTTAATTGCTGTTCTTATTACAAAATTTAAACTAATGTCATAAATATCATAAAAATATTCAGCATTAGCCTGTGGATATGTTGACTATCTTTCTATGCTTCATAACTATTATTAAATCATAACTGATAGTCTCTTTTGATCAACATAGCCAACACAACAGCCTTGCAAAGTATGTGGTACAGATATTCTTATTCCTGTTTGGTTTAAATGACTTGCCCAGCATCTTTCCCCCAGGGTTAGAGGTAGGTTTTGAACCCATGTCTTTGCTGATTGTAAGTATGGGAATTTTCTGCTAAACCTAACTTCCTAACTGTGTTTGGAATGGAATAAAATGTGGACATAACTCACTTCTGGATATCTACATTGATGAATGTCATTATGTATCAGACACCCTAACTAATCTGCACTTCTTTTGGAGACACTATTAAGAATTCTAAATGACAGAGGTAGCAAATGTGGGGAAAAAAAGAAAATAAGAGAAGAAAATAATGAAATATATTTACATAAAAGTCAAAAGAAACATACTCAAAGAGAAAAGAATAGCTACACTTCTGAGGCTTTCTCACTGCCTTCACAAGGAAACTCAAAAGGGAAGTATGAGAGAAATTGATTTTTATTGATCTCTCTATTGATCATTTGTTTTCATTCAAGAATGACTTAAGGGGGGCAGCTAGGTGGCGCAGTGGATAGAGAGCACTGGCCCTGGATTGAGGAGGACCTGAGTTCAAATCCGATATCAGACACTTGACACTTACTAGCTGTGTGACCCTGGGCAAGTCACTTAACCCCCATTGCCCAGCAAAAAAAAAAAAATGACTTAAGGGATTCTGGGAAATTGGTGAAGTGATAGAGTGCTGAGGCTACAGTCAAGACATCTTCCTGAGTTCAAATCTAGCTTCAGCAATTAACCCCCTCCCAAATTTTTTTTTATTTTTTAAAAAAAGACACTTACCAGCTGTGTGACCCAAGCAATTCACTTAACCCTATTTTCCTTAGTTTCCTCATGTGCAAAATGAGCTGGAGTAAGAAATGGAAAACCACTCCAATATCTTTGCCAAGGAAATCCCAAATGGGGTCACTAAGAGTTGAGTCAGATACAACTGTACAACAACAACAACAACAGGATTCTATTTGGGTGGCATCAGTAAGATATTTGTGTCAATTACATGTGAGATGATTTACAAAAAGAGTTGTCTTCACCAGTGAATTCACAAGTCTAGACCAAAGAGACTGTTCTTTGCAATGAGCTTTAACTACAATTGCATGTGTATTTTCTTCCTTCTCTCTGTATAAAAAAGGAAATCCTTTGATCAAATTGGCATCCTGAATGCAGCTGATGCACATTACAATATACACACATCAACCCACTTTTTTGTTGTTGTTGAGACCTTCGATATCATGTTGTTGGGAATTCCTTTTGTGGAAACTCGATGTAGCTATGTAGATCAGATACTTGTCTATAACTTACAGTTTTAGAGAGTACCCCAGGCACTGAGAATTTAGATGACTCACAGTTACCTATTTCAGAATGGATCTGAAATAAAAGATTGGAATCCAGATTCCAAGGCCTTATAATCCCCAATACCATGCTCCTGATAGACAGAAAGGCAGACAGACAGATATATTGATAGATAGATAACATGTATGTACACAGACATACATGCATACATATAGACAGTCATATGTATTCCTCTTTAAATGCAAAAAATTTATGTAGTTCAATTCATCAGGATCATTATTTTTTGGAATTAACTGAATTTTTCTAAAATTATAATACTGTCTCGCAATAAGAGTCATCAAAAAAAAAAATTCAGATTATGTTTTGGGCTTTTGGGGGGCAGGGGTAATGTGCCCACAGGCACACACACATACTGTGTGTGCATGTGTTTATGTGTATTGAAGGGAAAGGGAAATTTGGAGGAAAGGTGTTGGCTTGAGAAATAGGCTTGGATGACTTGCAAGCTCTGAAATCAAATTTCTTTATCCACAAGCCAGATTGGAGAGCATCCATAGATTGCTTTTCCAAGACACCCCATTCCAGTTAAGAAGACTGCCATCCCAGGATGGTATGTGAGCTGTCTTTTAGTTTTTCCTTGCTTTTCAAGCCTCAAGTCACTCCTAAGTGAGAAATGCCAGTTATTGCCAGGTTCTGTTGAAGAACATATGGTGCTTTGGTGATATGGACTCCTATCTACCTGTGTGGAGCTAAGATCACAAAACTGCTTTCATTGGCATCGCAAGCTGGTCTTGAACTAAGGTCACAAGGTAAATAGCCAGTACTTTATCCTCTCAGCCAAGGCCTTGATAATGGGTGCTCTTTGATGTTGAGAAGGATGGCTGACTTTTTTTCTGAACAAAGGTCCAAGAAAGTGATGCATAATGAATCTGCTTCCATTTTACATTTGCTGGTATGGTGAAAGGTTAATTTGGATGTTATTTAGAGACAAGAGAGAATTTTCAACCAATCAAATGCCAAAGAATGTAAAAACTATCCTCCCATCACACATGTGCCAACAAACATACACTCAAACACACCCACTCTTTAAAAATTCCTCAGATCATGTTCTCCCTTTTTAATAAAGGCCAACATCTGCGAGCATCTTCCTAACTCCTTTACAGTTACTCACATTTATGTTATTCCACATCTCATGTCTTTACCATCATGTGAAGAATTCATGGTAAAATATATTTTTGAAATTCTGATAGATCTTCATTGCTATCTTTGTTTTTAATATCACCTCTCTTTCTCCTGCATTCTTCTCTCTGTTCTTTCCCAGGAATCTATCCTTGGTAACAAATAATATTTTTTTAAAAGAGGAAGAAGAGGGAAAAAATCAGCAAAACCAATCAGAGCATTAAAAAAATCCATTCTATGAAATGTTCCATATCTGTGAATCCTGCAAATCTCTGCAAAATGGCAAGTCTTTCTCCAATCATCATGTGTTTTCCTATCTCTCATTTGGTGCCAAGCTTGATCTTTATAATTTTGTAGCATTCATTTAAAAAAAAACAATTCAAAACTACATTTCTGCTAATGTAATGTAAGTGATGACATTGTTTTTTTGGTGAAGGGAACTCCTGGTAAAGAAAGTCCTTTTACCAATACAGATCCACAACTGTTCCACAATTTTAGTCTTAAGAGAGTTGCCTGGGGGCACAGAGAGATTAAATGACTTATCCAGGGTGTTAGAGGCAGAGACTAAAGGCAGAACTTGCTGACTCTAAGGCCAACCTACTATCAATTCTTTCAAACCCTTCCTACATTGCATTGCCTCACACCTATTGTGTTAATAATAAATGGCTTCCACTCAAGTGCCTGACTACCAATGCAAACTATCACTCTTTTATATTTGCCCTTGATCTTCAAATTTTGTGTTTCATTAGCTAAGCAATATGATTACCTTGAAGCACAAGGTGCATTTAAATTAAGCAAGCATGGATTTGTCTGTCACACAGTTGTAGTGGGCATTATATATAGTCACAGATAACACCCACCTAGTTCCTACTCTTTTGTCTAGATAGAATGATTGCTTCACCTGGGCATCCTAGTAACCTGAGTCATTATTGTTTCTCCTGAGAACACCTGGTTTGTTCAAACCTCACCCTGTCTGGCTCTCAGGAAGTGTTAAAAAGGGAACTTGTGGGGAACTGAATTGAAAGAAAAGCAACAGACAAATAATAATAAGGAAGAAAAGTGGCAGCAAAAGGAAAACTGCATCTAACTGGCCATCCGTTTTCCTGAACCAGATGCTTTGGGAAGATATTCTAGTTCAATTTAAAAAGTAATTAAGAGCTCACTATTATGCATGATAGGGCAGCTAGTTGGCACAGTGGATAGAGCACCAGGCCTGGAGTCAGAAAGACTCATCTTCTTAAGTTCAAATCGGGTCTCAGACATTTTACTAGCTGTGTGACCCTGGGCAAGACATTTAACTCTGTTGGCCTCAGTTTCCTCATCTGTAAAATGAGTAAGAGAGGAGGCAGCTAGGTGGCAAAGTGGATAAAGCACCAGCCCTGGATTCAAGAGAAACTGAGTTCAAATCCAACTGTAGACACTTGACACTAGTTGTGTGACCCTGGGCAAGTCACTTAACCCTCATTGCCCCCCACAAAAAAAAATGAGTAGGATAAGGAAATGGCAAAGCACTCCAGTATTTTTGCCAAGAAAACCCCAAATGGGGTGACAAAGTTTTGGACGTGACAAAAAAAAATGACTGAACTAAGTTAAACATGATGCTTTATTGCCGTATCTGTTAGCAGTACACAACTTCCTCCCCCTCTCCCAAACCTTGCCTTTACCAGGACAAGGGTTAAGAAGTGGAGGTATGAAGCTCAGTCTTCCTAGAAAATATTTCCTTCCAAGTATGAATAGAAATATTTTGATAATTACCTGAGTTGTCCTGAGCTCTCTATCCCAATCTTTTTGTTTATTTGTTTTACTATTTTCTTAGGCATTTAGATTATAGAAAGGCCCTTAGAACTCTAATTCAAACCCCTCTTGTTTTATAGTTGAGGAAATGAAGCCTAGAAGGTTTGATGTGACTTGTCCAAGGTCACACATAGTAAATAACAGAACTGAGACTTTTAATCTTGGTCTTTTGGCTTCAAATCTAGGATTCTTTCTGTTGGACCACATAACTTTCTCTAAAATGACAATGATAAGTAACCAAAGTCTTTTTAATGGTAAGATGAACCCTGGGGGGTAGCTAGGTGGTGCAGTGGATA
This sequence comes from Dromiciops gliroides, assembly GCF_019393635.1. NCBI lineage: Eukaryota > Metazoa > Chordata > Mammalia > Microbiotheria > Microbiotheriidae > Dromiciops > Dromiciops gliroides. Next base: position 245,447,193 of record NC_057862.1, on the reverse strand, counting down.
AAGCACTGGCCTTGGATTCAGGAGTACCTGAGTTCAAATCCAGCCTCAGAAACTTGACACTTAACTAGCTGTGTGACCCTAGGCAAGTCACTTAACCCTCATTGCCCCCCCCCAAAAAAAAAGATGAACCCTGGGATGAAAAGTGCCATTTGATCCAGCATTCCCCAGTTCAGATTTCCCTAAGCCTCACCCATGAGATACAATTGTATTATTCTGTAAGAGTGATGTTTAGCTTATTCCATTTAACTTTGAGTCCCCTAGACCCAATGGCTAAATAGTCTTTCCACAACATCTTTGATACAAAATGGCAGTGTTCTTATTCTGAAGGAAATACTTTGCTGGAAAAAAGGACTTTGAGGAGGAATTATGTTTGGGTCTAACAAAATACTGATGAGAACATAGAATGCTTTTCGAATCAAAATCATTTTTTTCTAATCAAAAGCATTTTTTAAAAAGCCAGATCAAGAATTGTATGTCATGATCTGAGCACCACATTAATCCAAAATATCTCCCTGGTGAGACTTCCATGGCTCAGCTCTCTCTGCTACTTTATTTTTAAAATCTCATACCATTAATGTTAGGTTAGATAACTGAATATGCTCTTGGTATCCTTAAACTACAAAAGCAGTTGGCAAAGTGGATAGAATACTGAAATTAGAAATAGGATGGCCCATGTTCTAAATCTGCCACTAGCTCAGCTTTACTTTCCTCATTTGTATAATGAAGATAATAGTAGCACCTACAATAAAGGGTTATTGTGAGGGTTAAGTGAGATAACATAAAGCACTCTTCAAATCTTAAAAGCTCTATATAAATGTTACTTGTTGTAGAAAATTCAAAATACCACAACCAATAAGCATATATTAGACAAACAGTCTATGTGTGATAGAGATTGCAACGATCCTTTTAGGGAGTAAAAACTATTTTCATAATAATAGGAAGACATTTCAATTTCTGATATGGTAAAAATTAATAGATACAACCCACATAAACAGAGTTCTTGAGAAGGTCCTCAATAATTTTTAAGAGCATAAAGGGATCCTGAGACCAAAAGTTTGAGAACTGGTGAACTAGGACATCCACTAATAAGTGAAAACACATAAAAACAAGGGCAAAAACGATAATTATAGGTACTTGTGTTTTCTGAATTTATCTATGTGTTTCTGACTATTCTGTAAAGGCACTAAAAAGAATAATGAGAGAAACAAAGAAAACAGCCATTTGTTACAGTGTAATTTTATCAAAGGCAATAGGAAAGAAAATGTGGTTTAGTGGAGAGAGGGCTTGCCTCAGTTTCAAGAAGATCTGTGTTGAAGTGCCCCCTCTTATGTAATGGGGTTATAGGATCCTCAGCAAGTCATTTAATCTCTCATAGTTCTAGGCAATTCTAAAACTGTTAAGTGGTGATGCCTGCTTTGTGTGCTAACGAAGCCTCAGGCGTGCGCCTGTGTGTGTGTGTGTGTGTGTGTGTGTGTACGTACCATTCCTGAGGTTTTCTATATGTGTATGTATATATGTGTGTATATACATATACATACATGTACATATACACAGATCTCTGTTTTGAATATCAGTGTGTGTTTATATATTCATATACCCAAATATATGTATATATGAGATATTTTCCAGATAAGTTCATTTGCTAGCTATTGAACATGTAAAAGAAGAAATTAATATCAGCATTTTCCCCTTTAACAGGGAAGAACTCCCCCCCACCCCCACCCCCACCGTGGTTGAAATAGCACAAAGATTGTGTTTCAGGGAAATATATAGATTCAGTAATAAAGGTATTTGAACTAAAATTTAGAAAAGCACAACCTAAGATAGTCTTCATGTAAATTTGCTACACTTTGATCTCAAAACTTTTGTCTGTGTTTAAGTTACAGTCCTAGGAAGTCAACAGAAGTTTGGAAGGTAGATGGGAATGGCAGGACAGTGAACAACAGTAGGGCTCAGAATTCAAATATGAAATGTTGGAAACTCTTCTTTTCTCCCTAGGGTTTTCAGAACTCCAAAAGGAAATTATCATTTTTTATATAATTGTGCAAAAGAAACCACAAGCTTAATTTTTCCTTGAAAGTTAGCATTTTTCATTTCTTTCACCTGAGAAAGATCTTGAGAGTTGAAAAAAATCTTTAAAAAGTAACTAGGATTTATGCTTTAAGGTTTACAAAGTGCTTCAAGTATTTGGTCTAATTTGATTCTCACCAGAGCTCTGTGAAGTAGGTGCTATCATTATCCCCATTTTACACACAAAGAAAAGAGGCAGACAGAGATTAAGTGACTTTCCTGGACACATACAGCTAGTAAGTATCTGAGTCAGGATTTAAAATAAGGTGTTCCTGACTCCAAGTTCAATGTACTATTTGTTTGTTTTGCAGGGCAATGAGGGTTAAGTGACTTGCCTAGGGTCCCACAGACAGTAAGTGTCAAGTGTCTGAGGCTGGATTTGAACTCAGGTCCTCCTGAATCCAGGGCTGGTACTTTATTTACTGTACCACCTAGCTGCCCCATCAATGTACTATTGGAAGATAACAACAACAACAATAACAACAACAACAGCAATAGCAGCATTATATAGCACTTTACATTTTTCAATGTCTTATAAATATTATTGCATTTTATCCTCACAACAACCCTGGGAGGTAAATGCAATCTTCCCCATTTTAAAGATAAGGAAACTGAGGTAAGTAGAGGTTAAGTGACTTGCCCAGGGTCACTTAAAGATCTGAGGATAGATTTGAATGCAAGTCTTCCTGTCCCTAGGTCCTCCACTGAGCCATTGAAGCACTAACTACTGATGCTGCCAACTAAGTAATGTCTTTCATTCACTACAGTCAGATACATGACATCGTCTTCTTATAATACTTTCTGCCACAATGCACAATACTAAGAATGATCTAAGATGTGTGGGGTACGGAGAGGGAGATGCACTGTGTGCAATGTGGGTTTCCTTTCCTTTGAGTTTCTTCGTTTTGATCATACCACTACTGTTCATTACCAAATGTCTTTCTACAATTTTCTCAGCACAGCAGTTTGAATGCTTGCATGAAGTGGTGCACATATCACCATGTATGAACCGTGAAATATATTTGAAAATAAATGTTTTAATTTAAATTGACATTTCTGAGCCTACTGCTGAGGGTAACTGCCTTTGCTTTAAAATTACATTGTCCATCTCCATAGGGGACCAATATAAGAGGAGTTTCCATCTCATTTTAATACTAATTTATTATCAAAAGAACAGCATTACTCTGTATACACAGATTTTCTTCTTTAAGTTGTTAAATCAGTACAAACCAGACTAGAAACTGGCTTTAGTAGTCTTAAAAGATTGTGTTTCTCTTGTCTATATGCCCAAAATTTCTGTTGTGTAAAATTTTCATCAAGGTGGTTGCCCCAAATGGATGAGAAATGAACTCACCCAATGGAATTCACCCTTAGTGCAGTTGAGTGAAGCAAAGAAGTGGACAGTCACCACCACCATTATCATGCTCTTCTAAATCATGCTGGATACAACACTGCTATTATATCTTATCAGAAAATACAAGGTTTAAAAGTTTAAAGTTGGAAGGAACATCCAAGGTCATCAATTCCAGCTGCCTTGTTTTATAGAATATTGCTTTCTTTGACCATGCTGGAGATATCATTGTCATCATATTTTATCACAGATTTAAAGGCAGAAGAAACCTTAGAGGCCATCTGTTCCAATGTCTTCAGTTTCCAAATGAGGAAACTGAGACTCAGAGAGGTTAAGTTACTTTCCTGACACACAGTAGCAGAACTAAGGTTTGAATACATCTTCTGGTCAATCAAGAAATAGACTCAAATTAGGTAGATAGATAAACATACATGAAAAATGCAAATATTGACTAAGAATATATGAGAAATGGTTGATGAATATGTCATCTTTGTTCAACTTAGAACAAAAGTGTCAAACATACTATTTTTGGTCAATGTGGCTCAACACTCTAGAGTGCGCCAAAACCAGAGTAAAATGTAATTGGGAAATAGTTAACAAAATAAATAAAAATACAATAGAATATAGATAATGTTAATAGATGGTTTTCTAAGTCAATATGTGGCTGTAGCAATCCTTATATACAATTTTGTGGCCATCTATTCTATTAGAGTTTGACACCACTGAAGAGTTGGTGTTCTCTGGTAAGGGTTTTGCTGAGACCTTTCAGGGCTGCTCATCCACCTTTGGTGTCCACCTTTCACCTAACTCTCACCTGTGGCTCCAAGAAGCTATAGTGTACACAGTACGCTATATCTGAGGGCCACTCCACACCAAAATATATCCCCCATAAAACTTCCGTGGTCCATCATCTCTTATACTATCAATGGTTTCCTAGATAACACAGAATATCATTGTCTCAGGAAGATCCTTGTTAATTCTCAGAGTGAATCTGACAGTGAAGAGGAGGTCCCTTGATTTTGATTGGTGGAGTGGAAAAAGAAGCCTTCTCTTTCAGCACTCTTCCATTAATTTATTAGTGTGTATACTTTATTAGACTATATCATTGTCACCTTGTATTTTCTGAATGACATGGAATAACATAGACAATACCTAATCCATCTCCTCATTTTACATAAAAGGAAATTAAGGCCTACAAGGTTGAAAAAAATATGTTCGAATTGTCTCACACAGCACCTGCTAACTTCACTTGTTAAAACCTGGCTGACAACCGTGGTCAGCCACAAAAATATATGAAGGTCCACCCTATATTTTATGCATTACCTGAAGCTTTGGTCTAAAATCCATTTGTAGCTCAAGGTAATTGTGTCTTCTTGACCCTCGGCATCATAGACTGTTATAAGACAGGTATCACATGGAAGGAGGCAGTAGAAATACCTAGAGGGGTTAAAAAAATTCATCTAAACCTGCCTTCCTTTAGCATCCAGATCATTAACAAAGATGGCATCTATGACCTAGGTACCAGCTTCCTGTCCCAGAAAAGCTCCTAATATCTCCCTACCATCAACCTAGCAGTTCATTTTTTTGGTTCTTTTATTATTTTATCTGCTTTTGAAATTTATCACTTGTGGAAAATTAGATAATATCAATAAGGCTGGATATTTACCCTCCCTCAAGAAACCCCCCCACAAAACTTGCCCTTGTCCATACAGTATTCAGAGTCAGTATTCAAATCTGAGCCCTTCAAAACAAATACTTTCAATCCAATACTTTTTCTACTATACACTACTCTTTCTCCACACGACCACTTGTGAGCTGTTACTGATGGCATTCATGTTCAGATCCAAGTTGGACTAGATGACTTCTGAGGTTCCTTCTAGCTCTGAGATTTTATGATATTTCAATGGTAAAAGTCATCTGATATATAGATATAACCTATATCAGATTACCTGCTGTCTAGGGGAGAGGGGAGGGAGGGAGAAAAATCTGAAATTGTAAAGCTTGTATAAACAAAAGTTGAGAACTATCTTTACATGTAACGGAAAAAATAAAATACCTTATACATTAAAAAAAAAGTCATCTGAAAAACAAATAAGCCCCAGTTGCTGGAAACCCAAGGCAGATGATAGCATAAGCTCAGGGGTATATGAGGTCAGAAAAGAGAATATAAATGCTAAAGACAAACTTCATCCACTTCAGAATTGTTTCTAAAACAGCAAGGAAGAGTTCCCATTGCTTACTTTTGAAAGTTAGGTACCAACATGGCCAAAGATAGCTGGCTTGACACCTGTCCTTAAAAGAAACAAGATAGGGCATCACCCTAGCATTTAACTTCTCCACCTACTCCCATTACATGTGAATTTGAGTTTAAGAATTAAAATACATTTCTGAAGTTTAATGGGAAAGATACCAAATGGTGGACATCGACAAAGGTCCATGACAGTCATTTTAACCTAGGTAACCTATCACAAGTTTAATTTAGGCAGGTCCCACTCAACACAAAAATATACAAATGGATCTCTAATCTCATTAATGTGGGTCCTTCCAATGCAGACTGCAACCTATCCTTCCATGACAACCCATCCTGTGGGACTCTTGATCATGCCTTCCAATATATTCTACACAGGAGTCCTTCCTCAAATTCTCTTGACATATCAGTAGTGAGTATGGGGCTGTTCACTGGTTATCCCTCACCCTTACCACATAAACTGGCTTCTCTTATTCTTCAATCACCTATTTTTTTTTACAATCTGCTTTATACCTCTTCTCCTTTGTAGTTTCCTGTTGGTAAAATTTTTCAATCTACTCATGTCCTTCATGTTCCTTTGAACCGCCCAGTGGAAGATACACCATTTCAGTCCTTTGGAGACTAGTATGCCATGAATTGAAGCTATAAAAAGAGATAAGAAAAAAAAATCCCCCATGGCATCATGCTGCAGGTTTTCTTATGGTAGTGCCACAAGGAATACATGCATTTTTTCTGCATTGTTCTATATTTTCAAATCTTAATGAAACATGTTGAAGGGGTGAGAAGGTTGGGTGGAGCTGAGAGTTTAATGAAGTGTGGATTCTTTTACTCCTGAGTCATTGTTTTGCCTCCAAACAGAGGATGTCAACAGTTGCCCAGTGACCTCTATAAAATGTTTGTGATCTCCTGTCAGTTCCTAACAACCAGTTGTCCACATAATAGAAGTACTTAATGTATTGTACATACTTCTTTGATGTCTGTCAAGTTTTTGTGTGTCCATGTCCTTTTATCTATTTTTCCTTACTTAATATTCTCTAGTTCTTTTTAAAAAATTGTACTCACAGATGGAAAGAACTGTGTTCATTTAATTAACTTTGCGCAGCAACCATCATAGTTCCGCGAGCATGTGGATGCTTAATAAATAATTTTGGTGAAAATGATGATATTACCAAAACCATGCTGACATTAGCACCTTTATAGGTTGGATTAGCTAAAAAATCCTACATCCAAATCTAATCTATCTACTCATGTTGTGATATCATGAAGATTCTAACTTCTATTTTTTTCTTTTTTTTCTTATTTTCTTTTTCTTTTTTGACTCTGACTTCTATACTCTCTTCTTTCTGTTTTTCAAAATGAATGGCATTCTGATTTCTGAGAATTAGAGAATGGGAGAGATTTTCCTATTGAAAACTTTGCCCACAGACACTTTTTGATGAAAGATTCTTTACAAATCAAATTCACAACTCTCCTGCAGCCTGTCTCAAGAAAGGACTGAAAGTTGGGAAGCAATATTAGGCCTGAGTAAGGAAGCACACACTATCTCCCCTCTCACCAAGGTCTCTGAGTACCCTTATGTTACTCTATAAGTAAACAGAAAAGTTGGTTCTTGTTTTCATTGTTGAGTCATTTCAGTTATGCCCGACTCTTTGTGACCCCCATTTGGGATTTTCTTGGCAAAGGTACTGGAATGGTTTGCCATTTCCTTCTCCAAGTCATCTTAACAGATGAGGAAACTGAGGCCAACAGGGTTAAGTGACTTGCCCAGGGTCACACAGCTAATAACTGTCTGAGGCTGGGTCTGAACTCATGTCTTCCTGACTCTAGTCCTGGCACTCTATCCACTGTGACATCTAGCTGTTAATGTGGCATTTGGCATTTTTTGTGAACACAAATGTTAAATGATAAAAATAGAACAAATCCAAAGGATTTGAAGTAGAGGAAAATGTAACTGGAATGAAAACTTTGTCTAAAAAGAAATTGCAAACACTCCTCCCATCTCCACCTCCAAAGCATCCAGTCCCAGAAGGGGGCTCAGTAGAATTTGCAAAGGAAAATTTAAACATGCCAAAACATTAGGACGGAAGAAACTGCAAAACTCTCCTTGTTTAAAATCTGCCCACAACACATGAGAAGGGGGGTGGCAGATGCCAGTTATTGATTCCAGTGATGGGGTATGTGGAGGGTCAGGAATGTCACCTATTGTGGAAAGCATAATAAGTCAACACGGGGAAATCCCTCTAATAACAGAGCATCATAATTGTAGACATGGAGCATGTTTGTACTTCGTTACTTGCTGCTTGATGCCACTGGTTGGAATGCTCCAAATATTGGCTTCCTTGTGCCTTTCTGGATTGTCTCCCATTCGAAGTCTAGACAGACTCCTGCCCCCTCCTGGAATGAATTGAATTAGTAAACTAAAGCCATTAACCTTTGAACTGAATTTGAAATCAGTTATTTCATCTTCTTTTTAGTATTTTTTCAACGAACCTTTAGAAAGTAGGAATGTTCAGACTATTAATAACTGGTTTCTTATGAATACTAAAGATTTGAAGCTAGGGAAAGGGGCAGTGATATTTTCATCTGGTACTTGCATTACTTTCATGCAAATGGCTTGATTAAAAAGAAAATTTTAAAATAAGAAAAAAAGGATGACATGTAAGATCCGTACTTATTTGGCCTATAAACTTTCACAGCATGTTATGGAATCTTTGCAAAACTGATAATGCCAAAAGCATGATACAAAAGTCAGTCCTCAGTCAATTGGAAATTGTATTCGTGATGATACCCAGTGAGTTACAATCAATATAAGGCTAGGTATTTGTTCCTATGACATTGTATGAATATATTTGTCTTCATCTGATGATCAGACTCACAGTGCCTTGCAGAGTAGGAAGATCAGTAGACTGAGATTTGGAAGATGTGGCTTTAAGTCCTGTCTTGGCCACAAACCAGCTGTATGAGCTCTGGCAAATCATTTTAACTCTATCTGAGCCTCAGTTTCCTCAAACTGTAAAATCAGACAACCAGACTGATGATTTCTAAGATCCTTTCCAACTCTGACATTCTCTATATTTGCAAGTTGTTACAGGACTACTAATTTAATTTAGATCTTAGTGCAAAGTTAGCCAAATGATCCGACACCTTTACTACTTTAGAAAGAACTTCTGAGTAAGATGAACTGTTTGGTGCCTTTAGACTAACTACAAAGTCGCTCATAAAACAAGGCTACAAGAAGCAAAAGTATTGTCATTAGTCATGAAGAACTTGAAACTTTTCTCTGCGTAACCATGGGCAACATAAATACTAATCTATCATGAATGTCATTTTGTCTAGAATTTGATACAAATTCCAACTAGTACAGAAGAAAGATTCATCTTGTAGGTGTCGGGTGGAGGGTTTTGCTTAGTTTTTATCTTTTTTGAATAGCTCATTACAGGGTCCTTGTCTGAAGTTTAATTTAACATTTCTTAAGCACCTCCTATATGCTAGGGGATATATGCGGTGTTCAGGGAGGACTACCACCTCTGGTGTGATAACTTGCTAAACCCTTTGGTGTCTACCTGTCACCCAATTTTCACCTGTGGCTCCAAGAAACTGTAGCATGCCAAGTAGCTACACCTGGGTTAAACTGTCTCAACAGATGGGCTAAACTAGGTTTAGGGTAACCTAAAGGCCTCAGACCAGTTGGTGAATTAGGGAGATGTCTACTCTAAGTAGGTGAAGACTACCCCCAGCAGCATGGGAGGATGAGAACAATTTCTTCCAATGACCATTAAGGAGGCTAAAGCAGGCATTCTGGAGCAATTAGAGCTTGATCAGACAACAGAGATGCCAAGGACATCCACTATATCCCAAGAAATCACCAAGTCATCTTGACTTTTGTCTTGCCACTGGACTTTGATGACTTTGGAAAAGAGAGTGAGGCAGAGGATTGTGCAACCCTGCTTCATTTAAAGACAATTTACATGCAAGTCAAGACACCACCCCATGATGTCAGTGGTCCTTTTTGTAAATGAAGGATGAACAACAGCTATGTGTGAGGGTTAAGTGAGGATGCTAAAAGAGTCAGAAGAAAACTGAAATATTTAATTAATCATCTGGACTTCATACTTTCTAACCCTGGACATTTGAAGACAACTGTGTGAATGACTAAAGTTGTTACCTTTTGTTCAGACAGTTGCTTTCACATCAAGCCAGCCTAAGACTCACAAAAGAATATAGTAGCCATAACTAGTCAGGTTATAATAAGGCAGAGTTGTTGATTGAAAAGTAAACATTATTTGCCATAAGCCTTTTGTTTTTCTTTCTTTTTCAGTGAAGGGGGAGTGAGAAAGAAAACATATTTTTGTTATTTGAAAAAATAAATTTAATTTTTTTAAAAAGGGAAACATAAAGTCGCTCCTTTTTAACTCTATTGTTGAACAGTAAGGCTAGGGCCACTGGCTACCCTTATATTTAACCCCGTGGCTTTGCGTAAATGCCAAGCCTTTCCCTTCCCTAAGAACTGGAAGCTACTTCAAGGTTGATTCTATTTTATTTATTTTCTGCCCTCAGACTACTTTGGCCAAGTCACCTTCCTTATAGCATTTTAAAGATGATGAACATAATAAAAGCTGGTGTTTTGTAACACTACAATTTGCAAAATCCTTTACAAATATTATCTCACTTGATCTTGAGAGTTCTTCATTTAACAAAGAGGAAACTGATGCATACAGAACTTAAGTGACTTGTACAGGCACTCATGGCTAGTAAATGTCTGACAAGACTTAAATTCAGGTCTTCCTAGCTTCAGTTTCAATAAGCTAACCACAGGGTCACCTAGCTACCTAAAATTTAATTCTATTAATCTCCTATAATTTGAAGATCTGTAAAATCAGCTCTCCAAGATTACATGGAAGGAGTATATATTTTTAAAAAAACACTTAAACAAATTCCTACTGAGGACTCCAATGACCCATGCCTGTGTCTCCTAGAAAACATACCTATCTAACCTTATAGACTATCGGAAAAATAAAACTGGGCTCAGAAGGAATATCATTTTCAATATAGTTATTATTTAAAAAAAATTTTTTTGGAAGGCAATTGGGGTTAAGTGACTTGCCCAGGGTCACACAGCTAGTAAGTGTCAAGTGCCTGAGACCAGATTTGAACTCAGGTCCTCCTAAATCCAGGGCCAGTGCTTTATTCCACTGTGCCACCTAGCTGCCCCAATATAGTTATTATTATATAACTCTTACTAGTCATTTCAATTTCCTATTTGTAAAATCGTAATCATACTACCTTGTTGTTGTTGGGTCATTTAGTCATGTCAACTCTTTGTGACATCATTTGGGGTTTTCTTGGCAAAGATACTAGTAGTAGTTCGCCATTTTCCTTTTCCAGCTCATTTTACAGATGGGGAACTAAGGGCAAACAGGGTCAAGTGACTTGCCCAGGATCACACAGCTAAATGTCTGAAGCTGAATTTGAACTCAGGAAGATGAGTCTCCCAGATTCCAAGCCCAGTGCTAGATCCAGTGGGCTACCTAGTTGTCCAGTCATAGTACTTACTCTATCATGATGATAAGAGTAGTTATACAGATAACATACTGTTAGATGAAAATATTTCAAAATATAAAGTTTCAATATCCAAATAAATTATTACATTAAAGAATAATAATAAGGGGTGGCTAGGTGGCCCAGTGGATAAAGCATCGGCCCTGGATTCAGGAGTTCCTGAGTTCAAATCCGGCCTCAGACACTTGACACTTACTAGCTGTGTGACCTTGGGCAAGTCACTTAAGCCCCATTGCCCTGCAAAAAAAAAGAATAATAATAGCTAATATTTTTATAGTGCTATATAGTTTACTTTCTGCACAATAACCCTATGGAGGGAGGGATCATCAGTTTGTAGATGAAAAAAATGAAGGGATAGAGAAGAGCTAAGACTCTATCCCAAATCATAGAGTCACAATAATCATAGGTTATTTAATAGAAGGGGACCCCAAAAGTCATCTAACTCAACTTCCTCATTTTACCATGAGGAATCTAAAGGTTGGAGATGTTAAGCAACTTGTCCTCTTAAGTGTTTGAGTAGGAATTTGAACTCAGGTCCTCTGACTCAAAATCCAGGGCTGCCTCCATTCTCTTTCTCATTTGATCTTCAAAGGAAAAAAAATGCCTCAATTTGTATAGTAATTTACAATTCATAAGAGCTTTTACATACATCTCATTTAGTCCTCACAGTAATTGTGTGAAGCATGGGTTGGTTCATTTTACATATGGAGAAACTGGGGCTCAGAGAAACCATTTATAAATTAGTAAGTAAAAGAGTTAGTTAAGTAGGAGAGGTCTCAAAGATAAGGCATATCTATAGCCAGCATGGAGCAGCAAGATGGCATAGTGGATACAGTGCCCAACTGGAGTAAGGGGAGACTCATCTTCCTAAATTCAAAATTAGCCTCCAACACTTAAGTAGCTGTGGGACTCTAGACAAGTCACTTAACCCTGTTGGCCTCAGTTTCCTCATCTGTAAAATGGGCTGGAGAAGGAAACAACAAACTACTCCAATATCTTTGCCCGGAAAACTCCAAATGGGGTCATGAAGAGTAGGAATGACTGAAATGACTGAACAATAACAATAAATCATAAGATAGTTCTTCAGTGTAGCAGCAAATAACTTTACATAATGTGTTACATTTTAGCACAGTATGATAAATGATGGTCCTTATAATAATAAATCATAAGGAAAATGTTTAATGATACTTAATGATGTTTCCAATGCAACTGAAACTACTGAACAGCAACAAATAGCCCGTGTAGGTGTTGGAAGCAACTGGAAACTAAACTATGCTTCAAGGTGTGTTTAGAGTTGGGAGCAGAGCCTAAGGCTCATAGCTCCACGATAATGAAGACTATCTTTTGCCTTTCTTTGTATCACCGATCACCCCGCATAGTGCTCAGCACACAGTAGACACTTAATAAACACTTCTCTACTGATCTCTGCCTTCCAGGTCACCTCTGGATTGGGAATGATCTAAGGGCAGGCCAGACTTATGGGTAACACTTCAGACTAGGGGTGACACCCCCCAACCTCTTAAGTCTAGACCTACACCCCAGGGGCTGGGCCAGATCCAAATGAATCTCTGAGACTGACAGGATGGAGGGAGACCAGTTAACCTGTTTCTATAAATTCTTCTACTCCGTGTCAATAACCCTCTGTCCCTATGATTCCTCACACAAAACCAGATCTTCTAAATTCAATAGTTTGGGAATAGTAATATGAGTTTTATTGCTCCGTGGGCTTCTGAAACCATAGGGTCAAGTGAATTCCACATGTCCATATTAGCGCAGAAACATAAGCCATCTATTCCACACCTCTGCCTGCTCCCTCCCTCCTACCTCCTTTTTTCAAACAAACAAAAACAAACACAAAACCCTAACCCTCCAAGGGGAAAAAAAGGTTGAGCTTGGAAGTAGCTACTCAAACTAATTTTGAATCTATGCTTAACTCTTGTTCACATTATCTATCAAAAACAGCAAAGCACAAATTTTTGGAGGGAAGTTGTGCTTTTGTAGAGTGGATTCCCTCCCTCCCCACCCCCCTTTAGTTTTCTTATTCGTTTCCAGCTCTTTAAGACACCCAAGACCTTTAAATTCCATGCCATTGAATTGGCATGTTTGCAAATTGCATGCAGCGAGATGCTTCCATACCAGCAGCCCTGTCTCAGATTCCCACACATCTCTGCCAAACTAGTTGGCCTGCACATTTTCTTCATCTTTTCATTGAGTTCAGTGTGGCAGCCAACACATTCTTAGCAGAGGCTTCAGTAGGGCATGGTAACTAGTTCCTGACTGCACTCTCCCTGACTGTGGGAAGTCCTATTTCTTTCTGGAAGTGCCTTTTTTTTTAACGGGGTGGAAGGGAGGGAGTAGGAGGGGGTTGGGAATGATTGGGTTTGGGCTGGGGGTGGGGGATGAGGCGGGTGAGTTTAAAGGTGTTTTAAGAGTTATCTGGTCCATCTGTGATGGTGGTGCTAAATTGCTTAGACATAATAAAAAGTCCTATTGAGGTGGTGATGCATTGAATTAAGCAGAGGCTTTTGTTCATCAAGCCTTGAATCTGCTGCTGAGGGCTGCAGGTACCTAAGGCTGTTCTGAATGATTGCTGTGTGACTTTGTCTAATTGCAGGGGAGGAGCTCTAGAACAGTGATGGGCTGAGTTTACAAACAGTGGGGGTGGCTGATATATACTGGCAAAACCATGCCGAGCTAAACAAACTGACTGACAAAGCTCTTGGCATATTAAAAAATCTGGGCAAAATGTTCATCTCTTGTCAAAAATGTAGAAAGGCCTAGTAATGCATAACTTCATCCCATGTTGAATTTTAAAGTGGCTAGTGCCAAGTTGTCCTGTCAAAATTAATAAGCCATTGCTTCTTCTTATAGAACAAAAAATATTTCTCCTCCATTTTATTCATTTATTCATTGTTAAAAAATCATGTCTCTGCTAAAAATTGCATTTAGGAAAAGGTTGAGTGGTGACCTCTTTGATTTTCAAAAGAGCTGCAAATTAAAAGCTACTTTTGGCCCATGTTTGTTGTGATCAAGACCAAACCTTCAATTAAAATACAAAACATTTCTTCCATTGGGGTTAAATTAAAACTCTATGTACACACTTCTATTTAAGAGCTATAAAACTTCAATGATCAAATATAGCTTTATCTGAGTTGATATATGTAGTTTTCCTTTTTATCTCTTTTATATCCAAGAAAAGCATTAAATGATTAATTGGCCATTGGGTAGATAATTTAGATCCTCATAAGAATTAATCAATACATTGACTTCTTTGGATCTATTCCGCTGGCTATTGAGTCTGTTGGGTTTCACTATGCCTTCATTTTACATGGATTCCTATGGTGACTTTAGAGAATTTTCTTTCATGAAGCCCAGTTTTTATATCAAGTTCACTTTTGACACATATAGGAAAAGTATGACTCCATCGACTCGCCAGAGAAAAGTTTCTGTTCATAAACCTAAAGTCATACTTAAGCTACAAGCATTGAAATCCAGAGTAGGAAGTCTATTTATTGCCATTTAGAAAAAAAGGAAAGTAGCTGCCAACTTACACACATTACAAACACCAAAGTTTGGTAATAAATGAAAAACAAGGGAGAATATTTTTTAAGGCTACTCTCATCAATTTTACATGGTGTTCATATTTTATAGACTTTTACTCTATAATTTCAATACTAATTTTGAGGGTTAAAAAAACACCTCCTTTTTCCAGAATGAAATCCCAGCCATTCATGGCCCTCATTCCCCCATTGGGTCCAGTGCTCTTTCAAGTCGGCTTCCCCCCCACCCTTTGAACCAGGGAGACATTGCTGTTACCCCAACTGGGTAGTCTGGTTTAGTACTTTCTTAGTATTTTGCTTGGAATAGCTCATAGCATTTGCCAACTTCCTTCTGAAAATGAAGGCCTTACACCTAATCAGGTGGATGAAGAAACTTTGACTCCCAACTACAAGCAAATTGTATTCATGTTTTCTGACTGATGATGGAACAAGCATGTAAATAAGAGATAGGCTGATTTCCTGCTTTAGTATTTGCTCACTGTGAACATTTGCTTCACTTGGCTTGGCTCATTATTTCAGCTGGGAAAGTCACTATATGAATTAATAGCAAATTTCCCAGGTGAAAATAAGTGTTTACCAGTTTAGGGGGTTGTTGTTTTGGTTTTGGTTTTTGTTTTGTTTTTATTTGGCAGAGACCTGGCTTCTGTTCTGATTGACTCCCCTTGGCCTGCATATCCCTGAGGTGTGTAATTAAAAGTAAGAGAATTTGTACAAAGTGCTTTAAGGGGTTTAATGAATAGAAAACACAGGATATTTCAGCAGTTTGGTGCATAATATCAGAGTGTGTATTTCCTTTGTGAGGGATAATAGAGCCCTGAAATAATACTGGTGCATGAAATCCCATGCAAAGAAAGGGATTTGTTTCTAAATTCCAATCACAAAATAGAGAAAAAAGAGAGCAATTTAAATTTCAGGTATTGGGGAGTTTTCAGAATTGAACCTGCTCAGAAGGACTACAACTTAGTGACTCAATAATCCAGTTAAACTTTTCTATACACTATGATTTGCTTCACTCATATTTAGATGAAGAGCTAGGAGGAAATTCAGAAACCACCTATTCAATCCCCTCATCTTACAGATTAAAGAAACTGAAGCCCTTGGTTTTAGCTACTGATATATAGTCAAACACACAAATACCACATCATCTTTAAATCAGAAGGTTGCAATTCTTACTGTCAGAGGATATGAAAAACTCACTTGTAGAGAAGTATATTAGACCTGAGAAACATAAAAAAAATAAATCAAGATGAGGGGCAGCTAGGTGTGCAGTGGGATAGAGTACCAGCCTGGATTCAGGAGGGACCTGAGTTCAAATCTGACCTCAGACACTTAACACTTACTACTTGTGTGACCCTAGCATGTCACTTAACCCCAATTGCCTCACCAAAAAAAAAAAAGAAGAAGAAGAAGAAAAGAAAAGAAAGAAAGAAAGATGAGGAAACCATGTTACTCTTCCTTCATTGCTATTGTTATGTAAGTCATCGAGGACAGGGGGAGAAAAGACTCATTTTCTCCCATGTGTCTGATCTGAAGGGAGATTCACACTCAAATTTCATAGATGTTACAGTGCAATTTAAAAAAAAATAGAAAGAGGTCACTAGCAGTCACATAGAGGAAACCCAGTCATGTGTACACTACCAGGACCGAAAGGGACTGAAGGACATCCTGAGAGCATAGAGAGATCAGGGACATTATCTTATAGCATCCCCAATCCTCACCTTAAAATGGAGACTGATGATTCTGAATATCAGAGAATGCTACAGGTTTGAAATAATTGAAGTTGAAGGTCACCCAAAGGGCAATGGAGAGATGAAATATGGGCATAGGTATGCAGCAACCTTATTAATGAAGAATAGTACAGGAGAAGCATGCCATTAAAAAAAAGTCCCATTATTAGCAAGATTGACTGGTCACATGGCAAAAACAAGCCGTAACAGAGGGGGGCATCTCATGTCTATTGGTAGCCTCCTGATGTCAAAAGAAAATGACAGATGTACCCAGTCTTTAAGTAAATTCATTGTGGTGAACCTATGGGAAGAGATAGAGCAGAATCTCACATAATAAGCAGGTATGAATAGATAAGAATCTGCATTGTGGGAGGGAATTCCCACATGAGGGAGATCTCAGATCCCTTGAAGCATTGAAATAAAATGAGGTTTAAGAATATACTGTGAGCAGCTGAAAACCAAATGGATTGTATCATTGGGAAGCTGGAGGAGGAGTCATTTTCTACAAGCCTCTATAATCAAAAGCCTAAAAAAAAATATGTACCATATATAGAGTAACCGAAGTGAAGTCCTTGAAATAAAAATGCAGAAATGCACACTGGCCCTGGAATCAGGAGGACCTGAGTTCAAATCCAGCCTCAGACACTTGACACTTATTAGCTGTGTGACCCTGGGTGAGTCACTTAATTCTCATTGCCCTGCAAAAAAAAAAAAGGAAAAAAAGGAAAAGAAAAGAAAAGAAAAAAAAAAGGCAATACAAGGTTTTAAAAAAGGGGTGGAAATTCACGTGAAATAACGTCAAACAACTGTGGTGCTTAGGGACATAATCATCATGGCTATTTGGTACTGTTTAAAAATTAAAATGTAGGGGCAGCTAGGTGGCGCAGTGGATAGAGCACCGGCCCTGGAGTCAGGAGTACCTGAGTTCAAATGCGGCCTCAGACACTTAATACTTACTAGCTGTGTGACCCTGGGCAAGTCACTTAACCCCAATTGCCTCAACAAAAACAAACAAACAAAAAAATTAAAATGTATATCAGTGAGACAACATAAGCAAGAATCAAAAATAATCAAGCTGTGTAAAAATTCTAGAAAACAATTTGGAATAATATGGTGATAGAGCATATCCCATGGAGCTAAGCTGAGCTTCTCTCACCACTTGAGGGGATACTTGTACTCAGTGCTACAGAAACTTGGAATGACACACAGAAATCTTTTGGTCCCTATGGAAGCAAGAAATAGCCACTACATCAAAGAGTTGGCCACTGAGCTAGGAAGAGTCACCCATTAAATAAACTTTGAAGGAAGAGAACACTTGCTTTCTTATTCTCTATCTTTTGGGTATGAGGAAACACTGCAAGCTTTATTCTTGGTCTTCTCACACAAAAGGAAAGAGGTTTCTTTCCCCACTCCCTAAAGCTATGGCAGCTGCCCATATGTGGAAGTGAGCACATGTATTATCTAATTGAGCCTTCACCTGTACCTTATGCACTTGGCTGTATCTTTGACTTTGTGTTTTGCTCCCTGAACATAGATGCCCATACTAAACATGAAATCAACATTGGCAGACCCAGAGGCAACTTTATGAGTTCAAGAGGTCGGGAGCCCTTGGGTCTTTCAGTCAGAACAGATTGTCAGCTGAAGTTTCCTGCAACTACTAGAAAATGATCACCAACAGGAGGATGAGCCTGAACCATGACCTGACTTTCCAGAGGATATTGAACTTGAGGGAACTGCTCAGAAAGCGATGAACTAAGATTAAGGTTATTAAGTTATTTAGCCATTCTACAAAAAAGTTTTATGTTTTGGAATTACTATTTCATGTTTTAAATCTGTCAATGTGCACTTTGGAGTCTTTGGTGTTTAAAGCAATTCTATTTTGTGGAGGAAATAAATAACTGTCCTATCCCTGATCAGCAATGTACAATGAATGCTTTTTACACTTCCTTTGAGAGACCTTAGACATACTTTAACAAATTATCTCCAGGTTCTAGGATAAAACATCGCATCATAGAGACAAGAACCAGACCCATCTCTTTAGAGAGTAGGTTCCCCCGGGACTGAACCCAGTCCCTACATGAGTATGGAGTTTGTTCACTTTGTGGCAGAGTCCCAACTTCCCTGAGCCCAAGGGCAAAAATGTCACTAAACTATACCTTTTCATTTATACCACTATTCAACACATACTGTTCTAGAACTAGTGTTCTTAAATTTTCTTTGGTGGGTGGGCAGAAATTCTACTCTCAATCCACCATCCTATGGTGTAAACCAACATAAAGTTGTAAAAATTGCTCCCATTTCTCTGCAGTGGGAAGGAAATGGGAATATGAATGGTTCTACTAGCCAGTATTTTATCTTGGAACAATACATGCAGATGAAGACTTCTGGCTTGCAGACCCACTCCACATTAGGAGCTATCACTTTTTGGACTCCAAAATAAAGACCCCAGGAAGTTTGGCTTTACTGATTGAATGACAGTTTTAGAATAGAAGTGAAAACTCCAGAGATGGCCAAAAACCATAAGAGAGAAGGTAGCAGAACACCAGCCCAAAGCCAAGACTCATTTTCCTACCAGATTTCTTGAGGGCAGGGGTTGTGCCTTATTCGTTTTTTCTGTTCCTCTCAGTACCTACTACACATTAGGTATTCAGTGAATGTTTATGGAATGGAATTGAAAAGAGGCGAAGGGTAATGTGGGGAAAACACTAAATCTAGAGCCCTGGGTTCTAATCATCTCATTTCTTCCAAGAGCCAATAGGCTCCTCTATGAACCTCATCCAGTTTCATAGAATTTAGACTTGAAAGGAACTTTATGGATTGTCATTCTAGTTCAGCTCCCTCATTATATTGGCCAGGAAACAAAAACAGAAAAGTGAAGGGGCTTCCCCAAAGTCATTCAGGTAATAATGATGCTGGGACTCAAATATAGAACCTCTAACTTCAAATCCAGTGCTATTTCTACTACATCCTGCTCCCTCTCATCTGACAAATGAAGGAATAGGAAATAATAATCATGATGATAATCATAATAGTAAGAATTTAAATAATGCTTTATGGTTGGTAAAGTGTTTTATATATACCTTCATTTCATTTTCATAACGACTCTGTGAGGTAGATGCCATTATTATCTCCATTTTACAGATTAAACCTACATTCCCTTCTAGCCCCAAAATGATATTCAAAATTATTGTGGCTGATGGCCTACAGAAGAGGAAAAGAAATCAGAGAAGAGCTCAGTTACAGGCATGAAAATCGAGCATGAAAGCACCAATCTTTGAGTAATTGCATTGGTCATTTATGTATAAAGATACCTATTGAAATATACATTGATTGTTAACTTCACCAAAGTTTGGGGAGATTTTCATTGGTTTGCTATGTCAGAGTAAAGCAGTTATGGTGCTTTAGAAACTTAATTCCAGAATGTTGCATACTATGGTCATATCCCTTGGGGCCATTCCTAATTCATTTATTGTCAGTTTTCTTCTTACATGTTTTCCCTATCAGTGGTTTCCAAGGAGCAAGGGGGGAGGGGGAGGGAAATGACATATGTACCACAGATGGTATGCAAGATGACCCATTGGAATGTAGGAAAATGTTAAAACTTCTATTCTTTATCTTTAAAAAATAAAAATTAAACTATAACAAATACAAGGTTGGTTTTAGAGAAATCTGAGACTTGTATAGACTGATATAGAGTAAAACACAATAATCTGATTAGCACAATAATCAGTCATGATTCCAGAGGTGCAATTAAAATAATGCTACCCATTTCCTGACAGAGAGATGATGAACTAATATGCAGGATGATGAGATATATTTTTGAACATGACCAACATGGGGAATTGTTTTGCTTGATGGGACTTGTTTGTTATAAGGGTTTCTTTTTTCTTTTTTCTTTCTTTCATCAAGGAGCTGGGGAAGGAAAATAAATGCTTGAGAAGTGAAAAAAATAAAATTTTATTTAATAAATATTACTTTCCTCACAGGGTTTCTATATGGCTTAAATGAGATAATATATATAACATGCTTTGTTACCTTAAAGCACTAGATAAATATTAGCTACTATTATGAAAAAAAATGGGTCTTACTGATATGTAATATATGGATTGACACTGATATTCTTCCTCAGTCTGTGTGTCAGAAAATCATGGGCCATATGTGATATTTGAGGTACCCTGAGGAAAGACTGGGAATTTGACAATATAGAGAGGTTTGCAGAAGTGTCCTCACTTGTTCATTTGCTTTCAACATATTACAACATTTTGCAGTTTGTGAGTACCCAGATAAATAGATCTATGGATTTTGTTATCTAGTTTAAACTAAACTTACCCTCAGAAAACAGACAAGTGACTTTAAAAGATTACTGCAAAGAAACCATGGTCAGCAAATAAGAAGAATACCACCAATACAAGTGAACAAGAAAATGGGGGGGTGGTATGTTGAATTTTAGCACGTAAAACTATGAGACAATATACTTCCTTCTCTTTATTGGCTTCTTAATAAACCAAGAAGCATTTATTAGGCATCTACTATGCATCCAACACTAATAAACTCAGGGAATGCATAGTGAAAAACAAATAGCTTCTTTGTCCAAGGAGCTTACATTATATCAAGGGTGACAAGATGTACATATATATATATATATATAGACACAAAATGTATATAAAAACATATGGTAATGTGGGGGGAGGGGAGGCATTAGCAACTGAAAGGATCAGGAATGGGCTCTTTTTTTTTTTTTTTTTGGTGAGGCAATTGGGGTTGCCCAGGGTCATACAGCTAGTAAGTTTTAAGTATCTGAGGCTGGATTTGAACTCAGGTCCTCCTGAATTCAGGGTCGGTGCTCTATCCACTGCGCCACCTAGCTGCCCCCTGGAATGGTCTCTTGTAGAAGGTGATGTTTGAGCTGAGTTTTGAATGAAACCAGTGATCCAAAGAGGTTGAGATGAGGAGAGAGTACATTTTGGGAATGAGATACCAACTGTACAGAGGCATAGAGATGAGAGATGGGATGGGTATAGCATGTAGTGAACAGCATGAAAGCCAGTTTGGCTATATTGTGGAGTGAAGGGGAGTAATAGAAATGTTGACTTTTGGAACACTGTATAATAGGACTAGAAAGGTAGGTTGAAGCCTTAAATGATCCACAGAGGAAGTTGTGTTTTATCTTGGAGGTAATAGGGAGCTACTCGAGTTTATTGAGTAGTAGAGTAAGAGCTGTGTTTTCCAAAAATATCACTTTGGCAGCCCTGTGAAGGATTCATTAGATAGAAGAGAGACTTAAGGCAGAGAGATCAAGTTTCCCTTTCCCCTTCTATGTTAGAAATGCATGCAGTTGGAAGCTTTTACCCGTTTGGGGGGAAAAGACACCTCATCTCACCCAGAATCTACAGTATCTCTCTGAAGGAGGTAAGGGACTTAATGCCATTACTAATTTAGCTACATCTTAAGGACAAATAGGCCTCACCATCAGTTCTACCGCTGTGCATTTTAGACTCCCAGGCATTGCCATATGCCTTACCAGTTACCCTCCGGAATACTGAGTCTTACTGTATGCCCTATTACTGCACCTTAAGGACTACTACCTCTTTCCATTTGCCCTGAAGCTAAATTTTCTTATATGTGCTGTCTCCTTTTTAGAATGTGAACTCCTTTAGAGTAAAGACTATTTCATTTCTCATTTTGCATCCCCTAAACTTAGCACAGTCCTTGACACATAACAAGCACTTAATTTCTTATTCATTTTTATGATTGATTTATTACTATCCATTATTGATAGATAAGGAAACAATCTATAAACATTTGTTAAATGCTTACCATGGGTCAGGCACTGTGATAAGCATTGGGGTTACAAAAAAAAAAAGAGACAAAAGAAAGTCCCTGCCCTCAAGGAATTTATAATCAAATGTTTAAAATTAAAACACTGAGAAATTTACCTAAAATTCTCCTAGTAGGGGAGAGGGTAGAAATAGTTTTAGCAATTGACCCATAGAGACCCATTTATAAAACAGAATTGTATATTTGTTACCTCTTTTAAATATCTGGAAAGGAATAAAAGATGCTGTGTTATCAAGGGGAATAGACTGGAAGGGCAGAAACAAATGAGAAGGATACTACAATAAAACAGAGGAGTGTCTAAAGGGATCTGAATTGGGGTAGTGGTTATGTGCAGTGATTTTGGGGGGGGGCAATATGGGTTAAGTGACTTGCCCAGGGTCACACAGCCAATAAGTGTCAAGTTTCTGAGGCTAGGTTTAAACTCAGGTCCTCCTGAATCCAGGGCCAGTGCTTTATCCACTGTGCCACCTAGCTACCCCTGGTAGTTGCTATGTGAACAGAGAAAAGAGGACTGATTTAAAAGATATTGTAGAAGTAGAATCACTAAGATTTGGAATGTAATTGAATGAAAGGAGATAGAAAAGGAAGAGTTAAGGATGATACTCATGATTTGGGCAGCTAGGTGGCAAAGTGGATAGAGTGCCAGGCCTGAAATAAGGAAGAATCATCTTCTTGAGTTCAAATCTGGTCTCAGATGCTTACTGGCTGTGTGCCCTGGGCAAGGCACTTAACCCTGTTTACCTCAGTTTCCTTATCTGTAAAATGAGCTGGAGAAGGAAATGGCAAACCACTCCAGTATCTTTGCCAAGAAAACCTCAAATGGGATCGTGAAGAGTCTGACCTAACTGAACAACAACAACAATATTCTGAATTCAGATAGCCATATAACAACATGGCCTTTATCAAAAACAGAGAAGTTTGGAGGAGGGGCAGTTTTAGAGGGATTAACTTTTTTAACTTGGATGAGTGATTTTATCAAAATATGAAGCTTCTAATGAAAAAATGTCAATAACTAATACAGATAATTTAGTCAATAAACACTCATTATTAACCTCTTACTATGTGCTAGGCACTGCGCAAAGCATTGAGAATAAAAAGCAAAAAAACAAAAACAAAAACAAAAACAAACAACCCCCCCACCCCACAACATTCCCTGCTCTTGAAAAGCTCTCAGTCTAAAGGAGGAGAGAACATGCAAACAGGTAGGTACAAAAAGGTGTGAGCAGGATAAATCAGAAATAATCAGCAGAGAAGGCAATAGAATTAAGAAGGTTAAGGAAAGGATTCCTGAAGAAGGTAAGAATTTATTTTAGGTGGGAGTTGAAAGAGATGAGAAGGTAGAGATGAGGAAAGAGAACAGTAGAAGCATGGGGGCCAGCCAGTAGAAATGTCTAGAGATGGAAGATGGAGGGTTTGTTTGAGGAAGAGCAATGAGGCCTTCACTATAATTTATAGTATTATAGAGTTAGTTGGGGTACTGGGAGGTTAAGTTGTTTCCCCAGGGCCATGTGACCAGTATTTGTCAGAGAATGGAACTTGAACCCAGGACTTCTTGACTCTAAGGTATTATCTTTATCTGCCGTAACATGCCACCAACAGAAAGGGTTCCATTTCAGTCTCCTTGCTCTTCCTTGCACACAACACTCTATCCCCTTTCTCAGAATATTTTTCATTGATTCTTTCCCATATCTGGATTTCTCTCCCTCCTCTTTTCTGCCACCTAGCTTCTCTAACTTTCTTCAAGTGTCAGCTAAATGCCCACTTGCTACAAAAAGCATTTTCTAGTCTTCCTTAATCTTAGTGCCTTCCCTTTGAGACTATCCCCAGTTTATCCCGCATATAAATTATTTGTGCATAGTTGTTTGCAAACATTAGATTGTGAACTCCCTGAGAGCAGGGATTGTTTGTATTTTCTTCTTTTTTTCTTGTCAGCACTTAGCACAGTTCTGGGCACATAATAGGTGCTTATTAAATGCTAGTGCACAGACTACTAGATGACTGACATAGTGAGCTTAAGATGCTCATGGGACATCTTAGGTATAGAAGTTAAGTAGACAATTGGTGATATGGCAATGGAAGAAGCAAGGAACAGATGTATAGATATACATATATAGTTATGTGATGTTTGATCAATCTGTGCCTTGATGATAATTGAATCCATGGAACTGGATGAGATTAGTATAGAAAGAATATAGATATATTATAGGAAAAAGTCTAAAGGGACACAGGTGCTGAAAGGTTGGGAAGTATATGATAGCATAGGAAAAGAGACAGAACGAAAGCAATCAGAACAACTGTGAGTCTCTCTTACTACTGCTTTGCTATGTGACTATGAAAAAAAATGTTTAACCTTTGAATTTGTCATTTTCTCTATTTCATGGGGACAATAACATTTTCACCTGGGCACTTGTGATTAACTCCTACATATTTCATAGTTGTAAACACATGGAATTTTACCTGAGCCATTCAAATATAGACTGTGCCCTCAAAATATAAGCCACACCCTTGAAGCAAGATATATTGGAAGGAAAAAAATATGTAAATATTGAAAAATAATTACAAAAACATTATACTTTAAAATTTACTGAGAAAGATTTAATTATATGTATAATCAATTAAGATAAAGAATGTTTTATTCATTTTTCTTATCGGTGTTTTCTTTGTTTTCATCATTTCATATGTTCTCTTCAGAGTGATTGCAGAACTGCACCTTAGGCTTTGCATAAGCCAGATTTAGGGGAGAAAAGTGCAGTTTATGTTTTAGGGCAATATAATAATTAATAATTCCATCAATCTGCCCTGGCAGATAGATATTACTCTCAAAATAGTGCCATACACAAATAAAAATATTTATGAAAAGTTTGCACCTAGTTCATAGAAAAGCTTGGTTGATGGAATTTTTAAAACCTCATTCTCTTTCTAGGGCGGGTGGAAAAAAACCACATTTGGTCTAAAATATGGTTGCTACAAAGCAAACCTTTGAAATGTGGACAATATTGCCAACTGCTTCATCCAGAATTTCTCATTTTCCTTGATTTCCCTAAAAGCAGTAATCTCTTTCAGAGTGCTGAAGTGCCAAAAAGAACTTAACTGAAGGTAAGGGGGCAAGCTCAGAACTGGGGGAGCTTGTCCTTAGAAGTTTTCTAGTACATTTTATTCATATTCAAGAGTTGTAGGTAGATCAGTTTAGCAGTTCACCTTTGTGAAAGGTTTATCCAAACCCAAATTCCAGTGTATGGAAGGTCACCTGTCATTTCATTAATCTCTCTATGTTACTGTTTTCAGAGGGATAATCTGCTTCATTTAAGATATAAAATCCCTGTACAGAAAATGTGGCAAATTAATGTACTCACTTTTTCATGCCTAGGTGGCTGGTTTCAAATCTGACCTTGATTCTGTTCATAGCAAGAGTGAAATTTTAAATATGTTTGCCCTGTTCTCAGTGAACACTGGTCTATATGTCCAGTCCTTAATGGACTGGTTGGAGACATCAGCCAAACTGTCAAAACCCCATACAGGGAGAGACCTAGGAGTAGGATCCATTCTCAAAAGACAAAACAAGACTAAATAAGTTTTAATGATAATCACATTAAAAAACAAAACCAAAATGTAAATGTTTAATCTGTATGAGTAGTGGTGCTATGAAATTGGCTCAAACTTTTTGAAAGTAAGTTACCAAATTGATCCTATGCTTTGGCTCAGTGTCTCACTGATAGACTACAATTAAGATGGGTTTTTTTTGTTTGTTTTGGCGGGGGGCGCGGTGGTGGGGGTGGGGATAATAGGATGGGAGAGTTGTGGCCTATTATTGATTGGTATAACAGGTTAAGTAGCTCCTCTACAATGCAAATCAGTATTCTTGTGCAACTTATAGCCTTAAATATTATCTAGAACACTGAGAGGTCGAGAGACGTGACCAGCGGTCACACAATCAATATATGTCAGAAGTGGGACTTGATCCTAGGACACGGAGGTCATTTCTGTATCCTGTCCACCATACTACCTCTCAAAAATTATATTAAAAGGGGAGAAGTGAATGAATCTTTATCACAATAATAACTATTTTACAATAATAGTAACAACCCAAAGACAGCTTCTATGTCTGATAATTAAGGGGAAAGTGGGCTAATAAAACATAAGAAAACCAGGAATCAAATAACAACAATACACTATGACTATGTACAAATATAATAAGAGCAAATTTTAACAAATAAACAAGAGGGAGGGGCAGCTAAGTGGCACAGTGGATAGAGCACTGGCCCTGGAGTCAGGGAATACCTGAGTTCAAATCCAGTCTCAGACACTTAACACTTACTAGCTGTGTGAACCCTGGGCAAGTCACATTAACCCCAAGTTGCCTCACTAAAAATAAAAGAAAATAAACAAGAAGGTTTTTTTTCCTCTTGGTCTGTTTCTTCTTTCACAACATGACTAACATGGAAATATGCTTGACATGATTGCACATACATAATCCTATATCAAATTGCTTATCATTTTTGGAGAGGGGGAGGGGAAAGAGAGAAGGAGAAAATTTGGAATTCAATTTTTAAAAATGAATGTTTTAAGAATTGTCTTTACATGCAATTGGAAAAAGCTAAAATAGTGTTTTACAAATACTCACAAGGAAAAGAAACCAGAAGAGGGACATGGGAGCAAAGAGGACATTTTAATTATTATTTTGTCAAAGTGAATCTAGTTTTTAAACAAACTAATAATTTGAAGCTTATGGTTTTCTGCATGATTCTCATTTAACAATTTTGTTTGCTCATTTGAACATTTGTTATTTTTGTTTATGGTTACTAAGTTTAGAACTTAAAAATTACCCCCCTCAAACCACCAGGAAATCTGATACAGTTGAACACACAAACATATAGACTACATAAACCACAATACTACACCACTGAAATATAGAAAATAATGTGGCAGCAGGAAGTTGGGTGAGGAGAAACAAACTCTTTCTTCAAATGCAGCTATTTGAATACCAAGATTTCCCCCACTTTTGTAATGTGCTTTTACTATGAGGTTGTTTTTTTTTACTATGATGGCTCCTTTTATGGAAGTAATACCCATATTGGTCCATCTCTGGAAAGGAACTAAAAGTATACCCCCTAAAAAAGGCTTGCCACAATCATGAAGTCATAAATATTTGGTCCTCACCTACCTGTCCTACATATTAAATATTGACAATAAGAGGGAGAGATTTACTAGACTATCGGTTTCTATCTCCAACCACCAGCCCAGTCCTGAATAGAGAGAGGAGCCTTTTCCTAGTGAATGATTTAAGGTGTACTCTAAATACTTTTTTATTTCAGGGAGAAAAAAAAAAACATATGTCCAAACATATTTTATAGCAGTTCTGTCTGGTTGTGGCAAAGAACTGAAAACTGGGGGGGTGCTCATCAATTGGGGAATGGTTAAAGAAGTTATGGGTATATGGAAGTGATGGCATACTAGTGGTGTTCTACGAAATGATGAAGGGGATGGTTGTCAGCGAAACCTATAAGAATTGTGTGAACTGATGCATAGTGAAGTGAGTGAAACTAGAACAATTTATACAATAACAACAATATTGTAAAGGACACACAACTCTGAAAGACTTTGGAACCAATCAACAAAATGACAATTCCAGAGAATTAATGATGAAACATGCTACCCATCTCCTGGTGGAGTGGTAATGAGGTTTGTGGTTTTTGGTTGGTTGGTTAGTTGGTTTACATGACTAACAAATTTGTTTTACTTAACATATTTGTAACAGGGGTTTTGTTTTTTTAGTTCTTTCATAAGGAAGGGGGGAAAGGGAGGGGAAGGGAGGAGAGAATTCAGAATAGAATTTTTTTTAAAGTACTTTGCTTGGGGCAGCTAGGTGGCACAGTGGATAGAGCACCAGCCCTGGATTCAGGAAGATCTGAGTTCAAATCTGGCCTCAGACCCATGACACTTATTAGCTGTGTGACCCTGGGCAAGTCACTTAACCCCAATTGCCTCACCAAAAAAAAGTGCTTTGCTTTCTTTTCCCAATGGAATTCTTCCTAAAGGAAGCATCATAAGTATAATGGCTAGAAGGCTGACATTTAAGGTTAGGATTTCCTGGGTTCATCTGCATCTGACACATGATAATCTGGTGAAACCCTGAACAAATCATTCTTGGAGGCCCCTTGGCAGTTCTCTTAGACTATAATTGTAAAGCATTCTTGGCTGTATTAGGGAGAGAGCATTCTCATCATTGGGAGTACCATATACTAAGGGAAAATTAGAGGTCTATTAAAAAAATCTGAATGGGTATTCTCTCCTAGCTATGTTCATCTCAACCCCAACCGCATAGAAAACAAGTGGGGGCATGTAAATAAATGAGGATAGTGGCAATGGCGAACGAACTACCCTCAATTAATTTGCTACTCATTTGACTGCTGACTATATTGCTGCTTCTGGTACTATCCTCTGTTGATAAACTATACACACAGAGGTTAAAAACCTTACAGCTGGAAAAGAAAAAAATACTGTCAATATATATTACCTATAAATGTTAAGGCTTTCAGCATCCGTATCTTTCTTTTTCTTTTTCATTTATTTGGAGGTCTGAGAACCATTTAGAGAAGTCCTAACTGTTCTAGCACCCTAAGGATATGTAAAAGGATGCTCTCAGACAGCTGGGAAACAAAGCTTCTATTTATGTGGAGCAAGTCATTCCTTGATCTTTGAATAACAATAAGAAGGTATATCTTAATCACAACATTCTGAAGTCATGCCAGGAGGGATTTCTTAGAGTGTTAGAGAGTTGCTTTTCTTTCTTTTGTAATAGGGGTGATCAGGGGAACCCCCTGATCTGCTGCACAAGGGCACCTCCTATGGAGCTGGAAAGCTTGATTTGGCTCTACAGGAAGGGACACCTGTCCAGCACTTATAAGGTGGGGTAGGGTCCCATGATGACCCTATTATACTTTAAAAAACAAACAAACAAACAAATAAACAAAAAATGCTAACAAGGAATATAGTAGTAGCTACTTACTTTAGGATTTCCACAGTCTTGGGGTTGGGAGACTAGGAAGGGAAACTTAAATGTGGCACCAAATAGTATACATTGCTTCCCTCTTTCTTACTATATGCTGCTCTTTGGTACAATACTGCTGCCCTTCTCCACAGAAATTGGAACCATAATGTGACAAACTTAGGAATTTCAAAAGTTTGCTCTGAGGCCTGTGTTTTATTTAACTAAGGAAGTATATAGAGTTTTCTAGATTAGTAGTTTCCTCTCTAACAATCTCCCTGGTAATTTGTTGTTTTGGTTTTTTGTTTGTTTTGTTTTTTTGCATGGCAATGGGGGTTAAGTGACTTGCCCAGGGGTCACTACAGCTAGTAAGTGTCAAGTGTCTGAGGCCGGATGTGAACTCATGGTACTCCTGAATCCAGGGCCGGTGCTTTAGTCCACTGCGCCACCCAGCGGCCCCCTCTCCCTGGTAATTTGAATGAGTTAGTGAAACAACCAAGGGAGGAATGTGCTTAAGTCCAAAAGGACCAAGATCTATTCTTAAGATTTAAGCTCTGCGTATAAGTTTTTAGAGCACTCTCATAATTTCATGTTAGTAGGGGGAACCCCATCATGAATGCTCAGGTGTCAAGTCAACCCCCACTAATTAAGCATAGAAATTCTGTAAAAAATGTATCATTATCCTCTGCAATGTTTTGAGAGAAAGGTGAAGGGAATATTCCAAACCAGCGTAAGTTGTAGGAACAAGTTTTAGCAAACCCTCAGTCTAGCTCAGCCCTAGATATCATATGGAAGGAATAAACCTAAATTCTCTGAGCCTTTCTTGTGGATTTGTAATACATAAGTAACAGTAAGTAGCCCATTCTTTAGAACTAGGCCTATATGTTCACTGTCTCATTCAATTGGGCAGTTGAGATTAGCATGACAAACTACTACATGACACTGCCTCCCCTGGTAACACTGGGTGATACAAGGAGCTTCATTTTTCCATACATTCCTCGCTCCCCAAGTAGAAGGAGAAATGCCAGCCCAGAAGTGCATGATTCAGGGACTTCAAAACTTGATGATTATGATTAGTTATTCACAATGAGAGATTTAATACTAGAGCCAAAACAGGACCGCAAAATGTTGCAAACTACAACCTTATACCCTAGCATGTCAAGAGCCTCCTACATCAGAGCCAATTGTTTCCAAACTATTAGGATATCACTAACCAGACATCACTGCATTCTGTGATTGCTTATCCATGCTATCCCACCTTGGTTCCTTGCTTCTTGACAATTGAATTCCCCCTCCACCTTTAGCATCTTTCCAGCTCTCTGACTTCTTGACTTCATACAGAATGACTCAGCCGAGGTTCTTCCTATCTAAACTCAGAAAACACCTTCCTCACTTATATATCTTTTAGCTGGCCTTGGGTTCCATCCTGAGTGTCCCAAGATCCTTTGTTAAGGCACCGGATTGAGACTTGGCCTTCTTTGGTGGAGATGATATATGGCCATTATTTTTTATGTCCTTTCAACATTTTAAATTGTCGCACAATCTAGAAAGGTGAGAAATGGCTTTCAATATATAATTTACCTCATGTGGTAAAGAAAATATTTTTATTTAAAGTTTAGAGTTCCAAATTCTATCCTTCCTTTCCTCACTCCCCATACCCCTCCTTGAGACAGTAAACAATCAGATTTAGATTATACATGTGCAAGTATGAAAAACATTACCTTATTAGTCATTCTGTATAAGAAAACTTGCAGAAAGGAAAAAAAGAAAGAAAGTGAAAATAGCTTGCTTCAGTCTGTATTCAATCAATATCAGTTCTTTCTTTGGAGGTGGATAGTATGCATCATTAGTGCTTTGAAATTGTCTGGGATCATTGTATTGCTTAAAATGTCATTCACAGTTCTTCATCAAACAATACTATTGTCATTGTGCACAATGTTCTCCTGGTTCTGCTCACTTCAGTATACATCAGTTCATACAAGTCTTTCCAGGCCTTTCTGAGATCATCCTGCTTGTCATTTCTTATAGCACAATAATGTTCCATTACAATAAAATACCACAGCTTGATTAGCCATTCCCCAGTTGATGGGCATTCCTTTTATTTCCAATTCTTAGCCACCACAAAATGAACTGCTATAAATATTTTTGTACAAATAGGTCTTTTTCTCTTTTTCTCTTTTTCCGGATGTCTTTGGGATATAAGCCTAGCAATGGTATTGCTGTATCAAATGGTATTCATAGTTTGATAGCCCTTTGGGCACATTTCCAAATTGCTCTCTAGAATAGTTGGATCCATCCTGATGTGTGTCTTATTAAAAAGCCTATGACCCAAAAGACATTTATCTGTTGTGGGTGTCATCTATATTGTAATCTGACTATTTAATTGGCTCAAATGGACAATCTTGAAGGATATAGACAATCTGTAAGCTATGCATTATCATGGTGATATTTTTGGAATGACCAGATGGAAATTGAAGCACAAGCAAGGAAAAGGTAATTGTATAAGATGAGTACTAAAAACCCAAACCATCAGGATTTTATAAATAAAGACCAAGTAGATACCATTGAATTCCTTATATAAAAAAGCAAATGATTCATCATAAATAGCCTAAGTCCTTATATTGCAGGTGGTGATAGAAATGGACATTGTAATGTGGAGTATGCTAAAGTGTATGTTTGCAAACATGACCAATGTATTGAATTTTTTTGCTAGACTTGATAAAGTTGTTACAGGGGAGAGTTTATGGGAAAGGAAGATAAGCATTAATAAGTACTGATAGATACTAAAGGGGACAAATAGGGCATTTTTTACCACCTTGTTCAATTTAATATATATAGGTCTTCTTAAAAACTATAGATATAGTTCACAGTTTTATATTCAATCCTATTTCTTGTTTTTTATATATTAGAATGGTTTTTACGATTAAGTTCACCGTAAAAAGAACATATAATTATAAACACACACAAAAGGGCATATATAGATATGTATATGTATACATAAATATGTATGTAGGTATATATGTATGAATATCCTGTATCCAAGCCCCACTGAAGAATAAAGATGGCTCCACAGGACAGGAAAAATACAATTATCTATTAATGATCTATCCATCTATTTATATCTAGCTATATATTGAATCAACTGAAAAAAGTTACTTATGGACATATTTATCTGTCTACATAGCCATCACAATGGTCTTCCCTTCTTGTCACTTTATTTCTTTATGTTTTATGATTAATCTTTTTGTTATGTTTGTGTTCTATATTACCCTCCACTAAAGAATTTCCCTGAAGCCTCACCATGGCACTGAGACAATCCAGGCTATGCAAGTGGAATAAAAGTTTTGGCAAGACCTACCGACCAAGAAAGGTTTCAAGAATGAACTGGGTGGTGGGTTGTGTATGTGTTGTCCTAGGACCAGCCTAGTTAAATTCTGAGAGTCTAATCATGAGTTGGCAGGAGAATAATAAATTTTTTGGCCACAGCAACTCTAGGAGACAATTTATGAAGTTTAGAAGGATTGTGATCTGTGTCTGTGGAAGGGGTGCCCTCAACAATGTAATCACAGACCCTGAAAGAATTGAAATGTCCATGGTTGTTGAATTATGGAGCAGTTGTGTCCTTATGTTTATCATCTTTCCTCAGAGACTGTGGATTCTTAACCTAAGGTCCACAGATGGTCCCCCTAGGGAGTCTGGGGATAGATTTCAGGGGGTCTGTGAACTTGGATGGGAAAAATAACATCTTTAGTTTCACTAACCTCTAACTGAAATTTTGCATTTCCTTTTATTATGAATGTAGGCAACAAATATTACTCTAATGATGAGTATGTACAGGCTTCACTATAATAGCAACCCCCCCAAAAAAAATAAAAATTCTCTGTCCTAGACCATGAAGGCCACTCCTGACATTCATCTTAGCTAAGATATTTACCCTGTAATATTTCTCAAGTGACTCCATTCTACTTTTTTCAAATGTTGCATTATTTCCACTTATACTGAATATATTATTGATCCTTTCTGCATGTTCTACAGTATTTTTTAACATTTGATGCCATATCTAAAGAAGACAATCAAAAAATTGACTTATTTTGAGACAAGAATATCAGGAATCCTGGGGCAGCTAGGTGGCACGGTGAATAAAGCACCAGCCATGGATTCAAGAAGACCTGAGTTCAAATCCAGCCTCAGACACTTACACTTACTAGCTGTGTGACCCTGGGCACGTCACTTAACCCTCATTGCCCCACATAAAAAAGAAAGAAAGAAAGAAAGAAAGAAAGAAAGAAAGAAAGAAAGAAAGAAAGAAAGAAAGAAAGGAAGAAAGAAAGAAGCAAAGAAGGAAGGAAGGAAGGAAGGAAGGAAGGAAGGAAGGAAGGAAGGAAGGAAGGAAGGAAGGAAGGAAGGAAGGAAGGAAGGAAAGAAAGAAGGAAGGAAGGAAGGAAGGAAGGAAGGAAGGAAGGAAGGAAGGAAGGAAGGAAAGAAAGAAAGAAAGAAAGAAAGAAAGAAAGAAAGAAAGAAAGAAAGAAAGAAAGAAAGAAAGAAAGAAAGAAAGAAAGAAAGAAAGGAAGGAAGAAAGGAAGAAAGAAAGAAAGAAAGAATATCAGGAATCCTGCTAGGAAACAGCAGAGACACAAATAAAAACAGGTCTTACCAGCCTCAAACCCAAGAGCAGTCTTCATATAAATAGAGTATAGAAAAAGCTACCAATTGCACATTGGTCCTTCCAATGTCCCCTCTCCACCTGCTCTGCCCCTGCCTCTGCCCAAAGAAAGAGTATAATGCATCTGTCATATTAGTTTTGAACAAGGTAAATAACAATACTTTTTAATGAATGCCAATTTTCAACTGTCAACTTCAGAACCAGTCTGGCAGGAATCAGTTAACATTATTGCTTATCTTTGGAAGTAACTTTGCTCCCAATTTCTTCAGTCAGAAAGAGTAATGATGATGCTTCTGATAAACGTTAAAGATCAAAGAACACTGACTCTAGAGTTAGGTGACCTGGGTTCCAATTCCAACTCTGAAGCTGACTACCCATGTGGCTTTGGGCAAATCATTTAACCATTGCGAGACTCAGCTTCCTTATCTGTAAGATTAAGTTTCTTCCAATTCTACATCCATGGTCATCTATGTCTCTTATTTCTTGTGGTTAGCAAAAGATTAAGATGAACCAAAATTTAACCAAGCCTTATAACTACAAGTGTCTCCCTCTTCAGAGCCATAGCTATGCATTTCAAAAGTAATCAACTTCACTTTGTGTAGTTAACAACTAATTCTGAGAAGGAACAATAAAAAAAGAGCAACTAAATTTTTTGTTGAATATTTCTGTTGACAATTTTTTCATACTTAGACCTGTATTCTCAAAAATCTGTAAGTCATTTACTTTCACTTCCAATTATATTGATTAATGTACAAATAAATGAAGAATGGAACAGTACAACATTTTTCCTAGTTCAATTCATTAGTGCCCTGTAATGATGGGAGAGTACACACTATCCCTACTTAATTCATATTTCAAGGGTCTATGATTTACTTAGTGTGAGTACTTACTTTGTCATATATACAAAAGCTTTATGAGACAATTTATACACACATTGAGGGCATCCTTAATGAAAATATAATAAGAGGGAAAGAGGCTTTCACAAACAAAATTTTATAGTAGATCATATCTTTACTGTCACACTGTTGACTGAAAGTTGAAAAGAATGCAAGATTCCAGGGCATATATACTTTTGTTGACTACCAAAAAAATAAAAATAAAAAATTCAGTGGAGCGAAATATCACATTCAGTTTAGGTACAGTGATACATACTTGTAACCTCTGCTACTGGGGAGTCTAAGGCTGGTGAATTGCTTAAATTTGTGAATTCTGAGCTTCAGCATGACTAAGACCAAATGATGGAGTGCTTGAGTTAGTGATTTTTGAACTACAGCAGGGCTGAAGTCGTTATTGTATTTACATTAAATCTGGCTCCAATATGGTGAGCTCCTGGTAATGGGGGCTCATCAGGCTATCTAAAGAAGTGTGAGCCAGCCCAGGTTGAAGATGAAACACATTAAAGATAGGATTTGTGAGTGGACACTGTACTTCCAGCCTGGGCAAGGAAGAGACCTAGTCTCAAAAAATAAATATGGCATCAAATGTTCTCCTCCAACTGAGAGTCTCACATGAATATATTAAGATTCCTTGATAAATTCAACAGCAAAGGTAATTTTGTTCAGCTATTTTCTGGTTATTCATAATAACTTAGTCATAAAAAATACTCATGAAATCTATTGGGCACCATCATGGAAAATGGCCAGTACAGAATGCAAAAGGAATAGCAATTCACTATTGTGGATAGTGAGGTACTCCAGGTACTCATCTGAAGATAACAATGTGCTGATTTCATCAAATCCCAGAATACTACAAGCCTCTTCCATGAAATCCATAATCAGTGAGAAGAATTCAGCCAAATGACCTATATAGAAAAAAACCAAAATTGAATGATGAATGCCAATTTTCTAAACTATGTGATAAGTAGTTGGATAGACCACCAGTAGACCACCAGTAGAATTATTTTGAGCATACATGTCAGTTAAACAGTGATCTGGGTCCAGAATGTCTAGATGGGGGAAATTATTTGGATTGCATTTGAGACATTGTGACACACTTTTATGGTCCTGAGCTTCTCCTTGACAGAAAACACTTGTTATAACACAAATATTCTTCTACTGATACTGAGTGTAAATCTGATACTGAGTGTAAATCTGGAGTACCACAATATTGTAAGAATCATTACTGAGTATCAGCCAAAGAGCACTGGAGAAATGCATGGTAGGCATAAATAGGTTGAATTCTATTACTGACAAATTCTTCATGAACATAAAAGCACATAAAAGAAATCAACAAAGCCACATAACCAGAAAAAAAGTGATCTAATAGTAAGAGTGATGGATAATGTGTGAATATCAAAGAGACTGTACTGGCACTCACAGAAATTTAAAGCATCTAAAGGCAGACCTTCAGTACTTTGGAGGGACTCCTTCCCTATAAAGGATTTATAGGAGGTAATAAATATGAGTCATATGAGATAGGAAGGCAAGTGTAGGTTACTGTTTTAATTTGTAACTTTGGAGGAGATATACACATTGATGTGATCAAAGACCCACAGACATATGGTCTATGGTGCCCTCTCCCAATAAGGCACCCCAGCTCTGGATTCAGCTATATTAGGTTTAGTACTGCAGGAAATCTGTTCTTCAAATGAGGGAATCAAAGTTTTATTGAATACCGTAGTTTATTATAGCCTTACCCAAGAGCTATAGGGGAAGAATCTTTTAAAACTTAGGTTTGATCATGTCTAGAGTCTCCTTGAAAGGGATTATCAGTTTCTCTTCTAGAAATATGCTAACTGTACAAGACAGATTAGATATAGGACAGCTATTTCCTTCCTCCATCATAAAAGAGATACTTTAAAAAATAAGACTCATAAAGTACATTAATAGGTACTGAAAATATGATACAGTAACTCATCACTCTTACTTTAGGCTTCCAGGTCATTGCAAACCAAAACATTAAAACACAAACTACTTTGTGGTATCACTAGGTCGAAGAGTATGCATGGTTTTATAGCCCCTTGGCCATAGTTCCAAATTGCTCTACAGAATGTTTAAATCAATTTACAAATTTACCAAGACTGTATTGACGTCTTATTTTCCCCATATCCCCCACAACATTTTCCTCTGCTGTCCTATTATCCAGTCCAATTGGTATGAGGTAGTACCCAGAATTGTTTTGACCTGAATCTCTCCAATCAATAGTGAGTTAGAGCATTTTTTATATGGCTATAGGTGGCTTTGATTATTTCATCTGAAAACGTCATGTCTTTTGATCATCTATCATTTGGGGAATGGCTCTCATTTTAACAAATTTGACTCAGTTCTCTACACAAACTACTTTATGAAACTGCTGACCAGACATAGAACCTTCAACTTGGCTCTGTACTGTTGGATCAACACACTGAAGTTCCATATCTTCTGGCAAGCCAGATCATGATTTAACCTTATCCTCCTGGCACTTATCATCTTCTCTACCAAGAGGTTGTCTCAAAAGTCAGCTCCTGCTGAACAGCTAGCATCTACACCCAGGAACTCCTGACTGTTCAAATTCAAGAGGTAGCCACTGAGATTAGAAACAATCATCTCGGGGCAGCTAGGTGGCACAGTGGATAGAGCACTGGCCCTGGAGTCAGGAGTACCAGAGTTCAAATCTGGCCTCAGACACTTAACACTTACTAGCTGTGTGACCCTTGGCAAGTCACTTAACCCCAGTTGCCTCACTGAAAAAAAAAGAAAAAAAAGAAACAATCATTTCAGAATTCTTATTATTTCACCTGAACTCAAGAAAATAAAATCCCAAACAGGAGAAGTAGGTTCACCTAGAAAAACATATGCTCTCCTTTTCATCTCAGAGCAGGTGCCATGACTATTGTAGTTCAGGGCAGAGGGAGGTTGGATGAAAAGTCCCCTTCTCCCTCCCAATGGAAATCCAAGGGGGAACCATTACAGAAATAAGACAGGTTCAGAAAGAGGAAAAAGAGAGCAAGAGTAGAAGGAAGATCCTTGTAAATATGCATCATGGGTATGAACACTGTTATTATTAGTAATAATTATTCACTTTACCATTCTAGGCGTTTAGTCTTTATGACTTTCTATGGTTTTTTTAAAAGTCAAAAAAAGTGGACCATTTTTTGCCAGAGCTCAAGGTTTGGTCTTTGGATGGTGGGCACAAAACATTACTAAGGACTGTTCTCAAAGCATTATAATACCATCAACAATAATAACAAAAGAAGGGAAATAAGCTATTATGTAGCCTCTAACAGACAGCTAGGTAGGTTCCATGCCAGGCCCTGAAAGGTCAGGAAGACTCATCTTCCTGAGTTCAAATCCAGTCTCAGATACTTACTAGCTGTGAGACCCTAGGCTTAATCTTGTGTTTGATTCAATTTCCCCAACTGTAAATGAGCTAGAGAAGGAAATGGCAAACCACTCTAAAGTCTATTTCCAAGAAAAACTCCAAATGGGGTCATGAAGAATTGACACAACTAAAACAACCGGAACAACACAGCATCTAATATATGCCAGGCACTGTGTTAAGTGCTTTGCATATATTATCTAGTTTGATCCTTGCAACAACCCAGGGGAGGTGGGTGCTATTATTATCCCCATTGTACAGTTGAAGGAACTGAGACAAACAGAGGTTAAGTGACTTGTCCAGAGTCACACAGCTAGTACGTATCTGAAGCTGGATTTGAACTCAGGCCTTCCTGACTCTAGGTCTAATGCTCTCTCTATCCATTGTGCCACCTAGTTGCTGCTGCTGCTGCTGCTGCTCCTCTTCCTCCTTCTCCTCTTCCTCCTCCTTTCTTCCTTCCACCACCACCACCAAGAGAAACAACAACAACAATTAGTATTTATATAGTGCTGTAGAGTTTACAAAGCACTTTACAAATATTATCTCATTTAATGCTACCATAACCCTGGGAGGTCGGTGTTATTATTGTCCCCATTTTATAGATGAGGAAATTAAGGCAGCCTGAAGTTGTGACTCACCCTGGGACACATTAAATGTCTAAGGTAAAAAAAAAAAAGTCTTCTGAGGCGGCTAGGTGGCACAGTGGATAAAGCACTGGTCCTGGATTCAGGAATTCCTGAGTTCAAATCTGGCCTCAGACGCTTGACACTTACTAGCTGTGTGACCTTGCGCAAGTCACTTAACCCCTGTTGCCCCACCAAAAAAAAAAAAAGTCTAAGGCAAAATTTGAATACAGATCTTTCTGACTCCAAATCCAGTAGTCTTATATTTTGCTTTCTCAGCTTAGCAACTAGAGTCAGTGTTTTCAACCAGAAGGCAATTAGAGAATCCATGTCCAATCCATGTTGAAGCAGCAGAATGGAATTTGAACTGAGATATTTCCCCCTATATTTAAATGTAGCAGATATAATAGCTTTTGTGCCTATAGCATAGGTCATATCTCTTCTCTTAACTTTGAACATCTTTGACTGGCATACATATGAGGCAGTTGATGTGACAGTGGATAAAGTGCCGGGTCTGGAGTCAGGAAGACCTGGGTTCAACATCCAGCTTCAGATACTTACCAGCTGTGGTGACTCTGGGCAAGTCCTTTAAACCTCTGTCCTACTTTAGTTTTCCATAGCTACAAAAGGGGATAATAATAGCACCTATCCCAGGGTTGTTATGAGGATCAAAAGGAGATATTATTTGTAAAGCACTTAGCACAATGACTGGCATATAGTAGCTGCTTAGCAAATACTTGTTCCTTTCCCTATCCCCTTTCCTTTTACTTTTTTTTTTTGGGGGGGGGGCAATGGGGGTTTTAAGTGACTTGCCCAGGGTCACACAGCTAGTAAGTGTCAAGTGTCTGAGGCCAGATTTGAACTCAGGTACTCCGTGAATTCAGGGCCGGGTGCTTTATCCACTGCGCCACCTAGCGCCCCCTCCCTCTCATTTTACTTTTTTTAAGCTTTGGAATCTTCTCTTGTCACTGTCTCTTTGAACCATTTCGTAAGCCTTTGGATTTAAAAAATGTTCAGTTTTGACACTTGGTGTTTTTAAAAATTGTAATTTCTTCAGTTACCAAGTGGCACCATTTAACAATATCATTTAATGAATAATCATCACCATTTACTGAGTCCTTAGTTCTTGACTATTTTTAAATATCCAAGAATCACGGGGCTTATCTAAGTGCTAAACTATAGTCTGAAAAAGAGAACCTCATTTTATTGTAAAAATATAAATGCTGGCAGGGTAACATAATGAATCTGATTTTTTGAACTTTATTAAATCTTTCCAATTTTCAGTGAGTTTAAAAATATGTAAAACCTTCTCAAGAAACTTAGAAAATGCTAATTAAAGTTCAAATATTACTTCCAGCTGAAAAAAAATCATGTCAAATGTTTTAGTGTCAAAAAATAGTCCCTTTAAAAACTTCTGAAAAAAAGTTTTAGCAAAATAAGCTCACTAATAAGACAAAATTGACAAATGTGCAAATTAACCATGAATTACTTTTCATATTGTGCCCCAAACCATTGTTACATCAAAGAAGAGCTAAAAGTGTAAGTTATTTAAAATGGCAGTTTCTCAATTTTTCTTAATTGGCAGTAAAACTATGATCATCAACTGCTAAGAAGCTGAATGTTGACAGACATTTGCACTTCAGTATCATCAGACAGGTTATTAGGAGATTAATATTGGCTATAAAAAAACTTAAAAGGATTTCACAAAGTGGAACAAATATATGAGAAAGTCATGTATATATTATGTGCCAAAGTCTTTCCTTAACATAAGTAAATTATCATTTTCATTCTTAAGTTGTTACAGTTTTCCCTTGCCTCTTTTGTATTTCCATGTGCTAGTTGTCCACCATTTGGTTCAAAATTCTATTAAAAATATTCTCAGGTTTAAGTGAAAAGATTTCATCCCATCTCAGCCACAAATGCTGAGATTCTCCAAAAAAAAAAATCCCTTGTCACTACTGTCTTTGAGTCAGCAAAGCTCCAATAACATCTAGAATTATTTTTCATTTCTTTCAAAATACAGGATGTGCCAAAAGTCACAATGTTTAATAAACTTTTTGAAAATTATTTTCTCATTATTTTCTCCATTTATAAGACTTGAGTTTTCATGCATAATGTAAATTAATTTTCTATATATAGCATATGTGATGCTGTGGTATTGTAAATTAAAAACAAAAAATAAAGCAGTTATTAAATATTGAAACCCCTTCATGACTTTTGGTCCACCCTGTATAAACATGAGGATTTGTTGAGTATCATGCTTTACACACAACTGATGATATATGTAGGGCTGCTGCAGATATTCTGAGACCCTGATGACATTTGAAAATCTTGGATCTCTTGTCCTAATTTTTAAATAACTTACACATTCAGAGGGGGGCCATCTTTAAATTGGACATCAAATTAAACAAGCATGGACTATGCCTTTTAAAGGCCTTTGTTATGCCTTTTTAAAAAAGAAGCATATTCATCAGAATTTAATAAAATTTTTTGATTAGCCACTAAGCATATATTATGAAGTTATATATTTTATATGATATTAGAAATATTTTTAAATATAGGATGACATAGCATATATTACACAATTCTTTTGAACTCAGATATATTTGCCTCTAATGAACCATTAAAACTAAAGTGTCTAAAAATTAACCAAATGAGAATTTAGAAAATTTGAAAAAAATGACTCAGTCATTACTATTATTAAGCCAATATGGAGTAAAACCTACTATGAAGGAAAAAAGACTATTCCTTAAGTAAATGTGTATATAATAGGCCACAGATATCAATATTTTATTCACTAGAATATATTTCACTCCAACTGCTATTTTTTTGTTGTCTTTTTTTTGTAGGGCAATGGGGGCTAGTGGACTTGCCCGGGTCATACAGCTAGTAAAGTGTCAAGTGTCTGAGGCCAGATTTGAACTCAGGTACTCCTGTATCAAAGGCTGGTGCTTTATCCACTGTGCCACCTAGCTGCCCCACTCCAATTGCTATTTGAAATAATAATTTAATCCATACAGACAGATTATCTTCCTCATTGTAGTATTCCTTGAAACATTTGCCCATTTGGGACCAATAGAGAATTGAATTAAAGGAAAGATAAATAGGCATTACCAAGTGACTTCCTAAAGTCTAGGGAACCACCCCATTCCATTTTTCTCCTCTAACCCATCTCAAAGCACTGAAAATGTTGTATAGAGATATTTTGTTGTGGTTAAATATTCTGGCTTTTTGACTATTGCTGTTCATTGTTAGAAGTGATCATCTTTTAGTAGAGGAAGTGTTGCACAATGGCTAGATTGAAGGACCTGAAGTAGAAAGGGCCTGGGTTCAAATCTTGTTTCTGTTGTTTACTTGCTGTGTGACCCTGTCCAAATAATTTAACTTTTGTCTCAAGCAACATCTTATGACTTCTTCCCTACTAAGTTATATGCTTATTCTTTTTTTTTTTTTTTTTGGTGAGGCAATTGGGGTTAAGTGACCTGCCCAGGGTCACACAGCTAGTAAGTATCAAGTGTCTGAGGCCAGATTTAAACTCAGGTCCTCCTGACTCCAGGGCCAGTGCTCTATCCACTGTGCCACCTAGCTGCCCCTTTATGCTTATTCTATTGGTAAAAAAGAGTTCCCACACTCAAATTTCTCCTCCTTGATAAAAAAAATCACAGGTTTTAAATGTAAAAATTCATCATCTATAAAGATTTTATCTATCAAAAGTAAAAATTTACTCTTCCTCAAATTTTAGGTAATATATCAAGACACTATAAAAATTATAAAAGTTTCTTACTTTTGATATGAATCTTGGTAGGCAGATTTCTTTGTAGTTGAAAAGGCTAATTTCTTTTTAGATTATCTCCTAATTTTATACAGATGATGACTACTTAAATATAGAAACTCTTAAGGAATAACTAAACGTAATTATTTTTTATAATAAGTCAAATGGCCCTAAAGGACTATTTCATATTCTAAGCCATCATAGGCAGCACAGGTTAGCATCAGAAATAGGGAAGTAGCTGAACAATTTTGTAGAATTTATTGAGGGAAGATTTGGAATTAAATAATTCAATTAGAAACAGTTAGCACGGCTTTATGAAAGAGATATCTTATGTACCTTACTAGTTGGAGTACTTTACAGGGCATTATTGCCATAAGTAGCAAAAGGAACACAATGGATGATATATAATTGTAAAAAATCCATTGGATGTTATTAACAATGAAGATTATTGGCTAAGACCACATCTATTGTGTAAGGTAAAATAGCTTGTTGATTAAAAAAAAATTCAAACCCTGAAAAAGTGAGTGAATGTTAATGGTAATTTTTTTTAACTGAAAGGGGGTTATCAGTAAGGTGAAATAATAGCCCTGAAGGGAAATAACTAAAACTGGAAGAACATACAATCCAACCTCATTACATTTGGCTATTGTAGTATCTTCCCTAGAATAAAGGTACTAAAATCAGGTATTTTTACTTTTTTCTATTTATTCTCTCACATAAACCCACAGTTTCTAGTTGCCTATAGATGAGACTGAGAAAAAGAACATATTTAATGAAAAAGAAGCCTAAGGTTTGGGTTGTAATTATTCAAACACATATCTTTGAGGCTTCTTCATATTAGGTCTAAGCTATATCTAACTCCCCCCTAAAAAAACCCCAAACACATTTCCCCTATATGCATAGAAAATGTCAATCAAAAAATGATGTAGTATCTATATAAAATATTAATTCTCCATTCATATCCTTCTGAGATCTGTGTATATATTTATATGATAGATAAATATATATGATATATGCAAAATACATTTACATATACAGTATATATACACATATTATATGTGTGTATTGCACTTTGTTCAAACTGAATATTATCCAAAAACTCTGGTTCATTCTGTCCTGCCAGCAGAGTACTATGAATATCAAAGATTCACCAATATCAGTTCCAATAAAGGGATCATCTTGAGAAACCTCAATAAAACAGAATTTTGTATCATTTTGTACCATTTCATTCAATTCAGCTGTAAAGACATGAATATACCTGCAGTCTCAAATCCAGTAACTATTTGGGAATAAAGGGGAGGGGGGTTCTCCTCCATTGGTTTTAGTTTTAACACACTGTATGTTTTTGTTTTTGTTTTGTTTTTTTGTTTTTGTGGTGAGGCAATTGGGGTTAAGTGAATTGCCCAGGATCACACAGCTAGTAAGTTGTCAAGTGTCTGAGGTTGGATTTGAACTCAGGTCCTCCTGACTCCAGGGCCGGTGCTCTATCCACTGCGCCACCTAGCTGCCCTGACATTTTTTTTTTTAATCACGAGGACTTCATTGTATGAAGGAAGGAAGGAATTCTATTAAGAAAGCTTTTAGGGGGGCAGCTAGGTGGCACAGTGGATAAGGCA
The DNA here is from genome assembly GCF_019393635.1 of Dromiciops gliroides. Lineage (NCBI taxonomy): Eukaryota > Metazoa > Chordata > Mammalia > Microbiotheria > Microbiotheriidae > Dromiciops > Dromiciops gliroides. The sequence goes on along the minus strand of NC_057862.1, from coordinate 245,402,885 downwards.
CCAGCCTTGGATTCAGAAGGACCTGAGTTCAAACCCAGCCTCAGACACTTACTAGCTGTGTGACCCTGGGCAAGTCACTTAACCCCCATTGCCTGCCCCCCCCCCCAAAGAAAGCATTTAGAACCAAAGTTATTGACTTTTATTGATTCCAATAGCTTTTGGCTTTCAATAAACCTTTCCATACCCCCTAGTCAATATGAATGATAGTGAATTTTAGAGTTTACCATGAATTTTAAATGAAAGATGGAAAATTAAGAGATCAGTTTTCATCAAGATAACTTTATTCAGTTCATACTATTTTTGGTATAATAAAGTTATTAAACATTTATCAGAACACAGTGAAATTAGGAAGACCCTTGATTCTATTTCTTAATGGCTGACGGTCTTATTGTTGGTATGGTTTTTAAAGTTACCAATATATCCCATTCAGCCTTTAATTTGTTTCTTGCTTTGGATTTGATAAGAACAGGACTACAAATCATGATTCACAGAGAAAAATTGCTAGAAACAGAATCAAAGCCCTGTGAGCATGTTTGGTAAGAAGAAGATATTCTTCTACAATAGTAAATTAAAAATTATATAACTCCACTGATGGGGAAATGGTTTCTGCTTATTGCAGGGATCAATTAGCCCATCTTTGACTAGGTTGTTGCCACGCATTTTTTTTCTAGCTCGAAATGAAAAAGATTTAATATAGAAACCTCATTCATTTAAATTTGGTCAGTAGGATTTATTCTTTCTACTGTTTCTTTCAAATTTTCCTGATGCATTGTGACACTCCCTCCCCTTTTAATCCCATCCCCCATTGTGCCTTCTTCAATCCACAAATAGTTTCCCTGATATTAGTGCATTTTAAATATTTCAGTAGGCTAATACAATCATTTACCAAATAATATCCTTTGCCAGTTAGTCAATAAACATTTATTAAGTACCTATTATGTGCCCAGACATTGTGCTAAGTCCTGGGGATATAAGGGTATAAGAGATACAGGATGATATCTCTCCTATTAGCAGGGATAGAAGGATCACATGAAGCATTTTTGAGGACAGGGAAACATAGACATATTTGTAGGCAATTAACAGAAAGATAGAAGATCTTTAGATGATAGAGTAGGGAGGACAGAGGAGGCAATGTGTTGGAGGAGATGGGATGGAATGGGATCTCTTGTGCAGGTGGAGAGGAAGACCTTGGTAAGGAGTAATGCCACCTTTGTTTGAACCAGTGGTGAAGGAGGCATCTGAATGATATGATATGGAAAAGGGAGAAGAGGGAGCTCATGCAGATGGCCTCATTTTTTTCTCTAAAATGAGGACAGGAAAAGCCATGGGAGGTATGATGAGGGGTGAAAAGGTTCAGAAGAGTTACTATGGAGAGTGAGATAATGAGTTGACAAAAGAGGTGTAGAAAGATTTCCTCAAGCCAATGAGAGCCCAGGAGGGATTGTGTAACGTAAATTTGTAGTGGACCCAGTCAGAACAGTTGTGCAATTTTGTTTATCTATATTCATCAGCATATGTGTAGAAATGAATGTGGGAGATTCTAGGAGTCATCCAAGGCTGAAGTTTGGCAAGGAATAAATGGTGATATGATAAGGGGGCCAGGTACTCATGCTTCTCTGGTGGAGTGGGGGGGTGAAAGTATTTCTATGTACATCCTTAGTATTTAGAAAAGTTCTATTCCGGGGAAGAATTTCCCTAAGAACATGACAAAAAAGAAAGAAAACTTTAAAATTCCACCTCTCCTATAGAAGAAAAAGTGAAAGGAGCCTCACATAATGGCCTGATTTTCTTCAGGTAGGTTACTGTCTAACACGGTTTGGATAGTATTGAAATAGAATTGGAAGTCCTCTCCTCTCTAGAGATGGAGACACTCCACCTTTCCTCCAGTATTTTACCTTGCTGCTTGTGAAGAAAGTGTTCTGTGTGTCTAACTAAAATCTTTGCTACTTTATCTTAAACTTCCATTTTGTTCAGTCCTCTGCAGAAAACAGTTGATTGCCATCCATTTCCCAGAAAGCTTCTATACCTGGGGAAGAGAAACCAAGTCATCACTTAGTTCTCTCCTCTTTCCTAGACTAAACACAATTCTTTATCTAACCCCTATAGACCCCTTTTTCTACATATTGTTGTTTATCCTTGGTTCCCAAGAGGACCATGACATCAGGCAATGGGTGATGTCATGACTTGCATGGAATTGGATTTAAGTAAGGGAGGGCTTTGCAAGGTCACCAACCTCAAATTTTCCTCCAGAGCCATAATGGGTCTAGTGGATATTGGGATGACTGGAGATGGTGCTGGATATTGAAAGGAATGGAGTTAAGTGACTTGCCAAGGTCTCAGTGTCTGAGGTGAAATTTGAATTCAAATCCTCCCAACTTTGGGACCAGTGCTCTATCTACTCTGCCACCTAGATGTCCATTTTTTTCTACATATTTTGTCATCATTAGGTTCTTCTTTGAAATCATTCCAGTTATTTGTGTGTTGTTGTGGGTGTGGTGTGTGTGTGTGTGAGGCAATTGGGGTTAAGTGACTTGCCTAGGGTCACACAGCTAGTAAGTGTCAAGGGTCTGAGGCCGGATTTGAACTCAGGTCCTCCTAACTCCAGGGCCGGTGCTCTATCCATTTCACCACCTAGCTGCCCCCCAGTTTTTTTTTTAAACATGTTTAATGTGTTAAACAAAACTAGAAACAAGACCTTAATAGAGCTCTGGCTTTATTAAAAATCTTCAAAATAAAATAGATTATATTATAATAACAGTAATAGTCATATAGTATAATCCAATTTAACATGATAAAACATAATATAATATCTTCTGTAATAATAATTAGCCCTGGCTAATGTAGAATTCAGAGAATAACCCTTTATAATCTTGATCTTTTCTGATACATCCCTGTATCCTATAGCAGGGGGACAACACTTTTGAAAGGATTGAGTTGAAGAATGTGTGAGTGAGGAACTAGTTCTCCTGTGAGAAATAATTTATCAACATTTTTTTTTTATTCTGAAGTGTATTGTATATTGAGAAGAGCTTTCTAGAAAAAACCTTCATTATTACATTAATGGGTCACATTCAGGAATTATAGTGGCTCAAAATTCAGGCCTGCAAGTAAAAATGTAACAAAGGGCTACCCTCAAAGACCATTCTTATATTGTCTTATTCTTCTCCAACCTTGACAATATTTTATCTAAAACTGACAGAAAGTCAAATGGTTTTTAATAGGACTCTATTGTTAACTATAACTATCAAAGTCTTTATAATCCTAAATTTGCAATATAATCATGCTTTTTAAAGTCACATTGTTCAAATGTTCCTATAATAGATGACATAGTACTAATTATATTATAATACTAGTTCTATACTGAATGCATCTTAGAACACTATAAAGTCTCTAGTAAAATACCCAGAAATTAAAGAAATTTCTTTTAACCATCCACACAGCAAAAAGAAAATGGATGGAAAACAAATATTGTTCAGACTATATTATGTAGTTATATAGGCAGTCATGAGACTAGTCCATTCACATATACATGTACATATAATATATATTGTATTGTGTATTTTATAATATACTTGATGCAGATAAGTATACACGAGCATGTATGTAACCTGGAAATATAAAAGAGATGGACAATGATCTGGAACCACAAGTGAGTAGAAAAAGAATATACCACCTGGAAAATTATTAATTCTTTTAATGATCCCAAGCAATTTTCAAAAGTCCATTTTTTAGTAAAAAAAATTCCAGTAATGCTAAATAGCCTCAGATCATTGAACACAACTCTTTCAGAAGAATCAAAATTATAAATAACCCATAGAGCAAGAGGATGATGAAGAAAAGCATGATATATCATGTTACTTGACCAACATATCAACCTAACCCAGACTCTCACTCCACTCTTGCTTTGAGGGCTCAAACACCACTACCCCACCCCCATTCAGACCAATAGCCTGCTACAACAGGCATTAGGACCTTGATATAGACCTTGAGGTGATACTGCCAGTCTAGACAAGGTCAAAAACATTCTACTCATCTGTAGTTTTCTTTGCCACTGATACATATTTCTCAATAGTTAGCAAACTCTCACTTCTCATTATTTCCATGATACTAAATATCAGAGTACCAAAATGCAGATACCACTCTTTATCTCTTTCTGCTAGGACCCTCATCTCCATTCCTCTCAACCATAATTCCACAATGTCCCAGTCCAATTTGCATACTCTTTCCATCATACCTTCTGGAAGTCCTGCTCAATAATTAACAAATTTCCCTTCATCTTAGATATCCTTTCCCATTTCTTTTATTTTGCTGAGACCTGGCTCCCCATAGATGAAAATACATCTTTGACCTTCCTTTCCAATCTAGTACTTTCTCTCTTGCCAACTGTAATGGAGATCTGACATATGCATAGAGTACATCAGTATGCTCAGTTTATACAACTTCCACATATGAAGAGGCAATTTCTGGTAGAATCTAGTTATTTTGAATATATTGCAGAGAGAGAGAGAGAGAGAGAGAGAGAGAGAGAGAAATTAGTGTCATGAAAATCCAGAAAGTTGAAAGTGTCCAGGAGTAAAAGGTAGTTCACAATATTAAATGCTGCAGAGAGGTCAAGGAATATGTGGGTTAAGAAGAGACCATTGGATTTGGCAATCAAGAGAAAATCATTGGTAATACTGAAGAGAACAGTTTCAGTTGAGTGATGAAAATAATTCACTGTGGAGCATTGTGGACATTCTGTAATTGTCTCTGGTTTATTAGTAAACCAGATTAGGATAAGCCTTTTTTTTCAATTGATGCATAGCCGAACGGAAGTATCTTCAAAAAGTCTAGGTCAGTCTTGAATATTCCCTTTTGCCACTTCCCCTCTGGTGGTTTTTATTATGATGCTCATGACATCTAGAGAGAAGCAATGCTAAAAAAGGAGGGGCCTTCTCCCCATGGAGGCCATGTGGCCAAAAGAAATAGGCCTTTGGCCTTGACCTCTACATAATGTAAGAACTATGCAAGAACTGAACTAAGTTTGAGACTACCTGTCCCTATCCCCATGTAGCAAAGAGTATGTCCCCCAGGTTTTGGGTAAATGCCTATACTTTTTATTTTATCTTCAGAAACCAGTACTCTTTTGTAAAAACTAATTAATATTAAGTGGTTAGGTAGGACTAGAGTGCTAGCCCCTAGTGCCTAATTGGCAGGGGCAGGAGGAGGATCTGAAACTGATTGCAAAAGGGAAGATTCATTTTCATCTCCACTCCTCACTTCCTCAAAAAAACAAACAAAACAAACAAACAACAAAACACAACACACCAATGCCTGGAATAATCCAGAACCTCGAAGAACAGATGTAACTGGCCTAGCTTTGGGAAGGAGAGCTGCGTCCCCTAAGACACTGGTTCTTGAGATGAAGTTAGAATATTCCCTGCTTCCCATTTCCACTAACAAACTCCCTCTACTGTCATCAGTTGTAACTTTCTTACTTTATTACACCACTCCAGATCCATTATATACTAACTTTTATATCATTGACCTTCATTTCTCATTAAGTTTGGTGTGTAGCTCACAGTCTCCACCTCCACTACAATTTCTTCCCTTATTCTAGAGGACTTTAAATATATGTTGATGTTTCCTCAAGTACCTTTACCTCTCAGTTCCTGTGCCTATTCAACTCCCATTCAACTCCTCCAGTCCACCTTAGCTATGCACAGGTTAGTGTTAAAACACTGATCTTGCTATCATTTACAAGTGTTCCACTTCTGTAAACAAGAATTTTGAACGTTTTTATCTAATCAAATTTATCATACCATGTCTCCCTTTACTTTACTCATTCTAAACTCATTCTTTGTACTCATTGTGACCTACAATTCTTAGCCTTTAAGGACTTTGGGCAGGCCATTATCCCTATTGTGACTACACATTCCTCCCTTCCTACCCTCAACTTTTTAATGAACCAGTTCAGCACTATACCATCCTCCACCCTTGAATTCCATGTTCTCTTGTCCTATCACCTCTAAATTGTGTCAACCCTTCTCCCCTCCTAATTATTTTCACCATCCACTTTCTTTCCTCTCACCCACATGCTCCTGAATGGAGGAAGTCATAGAATCAGGCTGACTGGGTCCAATTCAAATTTATGTCTTCTAAGGCCAACAATCAAGGCCCTACTATAATTCCTTTTCAAATGATTCTCCACCCTACTCTCTGTAATAGCTGCTCCAAACATCCTTTTCTTTCCTCAAGCTCCCCAAGGAATCCCCTCCTGCCATCCTCTCAGCTGAGTTCCTCACCTCATACTTTACCAAAAAAAGACCATTAATTAGCAAGCTCTCCCCCATCTTCCCTTCCCCTCATCCCATGACTCCACTTCCTAAATTCACAACCTCTTGACATCATCCCTCACTATGTCTTCCATTACTCCTATCTCTAATGAAGAAGTAAGGGGTCATTCTTTTTGACATGACTAACCCCACTACATACACCCTTGACTCTATCCCCTCCCCTCCTACCAAGCAGATTGCCCATGATATCATCTCCTCTCTCCCTCTAAATTTAATCTCTATCTATTGAATCCTTTCCTGCTGCCTATATTTATAAATTTTTTTCCATCCTTAAAGAAACCCTCACTAGATATATCTATTTGCTATCTTTGCTGGCTATTACCCAACACATCTCCTCCGTTTTGGAGACAAATTTCTTGAGAAAACCATGTTTGCACAGTGTCTATACTTCCTCTCTCCCCTGTGTCTTCTAAACTCTCTGAAATCTGGCTTTCCATTACTCAACTGAAACTGTTTTTATTTTTCACTATTATAAGCAATTTTCTCTTGATTGACAAATTAGGATAACCCATGTATTTCTTGACCTCTTTGCAACATTTAATACTGTTAGCCACCTTTTCCTCTTGGACACTCTTAAATTTCTGCATTTTCATGACACTACTCTCTCAAGGTACTCATCACAACTGTCTGGCCATTCTTCAGTTTCCTTTGCTCATTCATTCTTCCTTCATGCCCATTAATTATGAGTGTGCCTCTAGCCTCTGTGCTAAGCACTCTTTTTAAAAAGTTTACACTTTTTCACTTAGCAACCTACCTAACCACATCCCATCAACTCAATTACAATTCTATATAGATGACTTTCCAATCTATATATAAAGCCCTAGTCCCTCTGTTGAACTCCAAACCTATATTATGAACTTCCTATGGCAAATTTTGGGGAAGCTAGGCAGGGAACTAGAGTCAGAAAAATTCATCTTCCTGAGTTCAAATCTGGCTTCAGACACTGCATGATCGGGGGCAGCTAGATGGCGCAGTGGTAAAGCACCGGCCCTGGATTCAGGAGTACCTGAGTTCAAATCCGGCCTCATACACTTGACACTTTACTAGCTGTGTGACCCTGGGCAAGTCACTTAACCCTCATTGCCCTGCAAAAAAAAAAAAAAAAAAACAGACACTGCATGATCCTAGGCAAGTCCCTTTTTTAAAAATGTAGTATTTTATTTTTTCCCAATTACATTTTAAAACATTTTTAAAACTTTGAGTTACAAATTATTTCTCTTCCTCTCTCCCTGCCCCATTGAGAAGGCAAATAATTCAATATACATTATACATGTTTAGTCATGCAAAACATTTCTATATTAGTCCATGTTGTAAAAGAAAACAGACAAGAAAACACTCAAGAAAAATAAAGTTAAAAATATGCTTGAATTTGTACTCTGATATCATCAGTTCTTTCTCTGGGGGTAGATAGCATTTTTCATTATAAGTCCTTCAGAGATCTCTTGGGTCATTGTATTGCTGAGAATAATTAAATTATTCATAGCTGATCCTCTTAAAATACTGCTGTTTACTTTGTATACAGTACATTTCACTTTCCATCAGCTTATGTAAGTCTTTCCAAGTTTTCTGGAAAAACTCATCATTCTTATAGCACAATAGTATTCCATCAGAAGCACACAACTATAATTTGTTCAGTCATTCCCCAATTGATGGCCATCCCCCTCAATTTCCAATTCTTTGCCACCAGAAAAAGGGTTGCTATACATATTTTGTACATATATGTCCTTTTCCTTTTAAAATCTCTTTTGGATGCAGATCTAGTAGTGGTTTGCTAGGTCAAAGAGTATGCATGGTTTTACATCTCTTTGGGCACAGTTCCAAATTGTGTTACAGAATGGTTGAATCAGTTTACAACTTGACCAGTAGTGCATTAATGTCTTATTTTCCCCACATTCCTTCCAATATTTGTCATTTTCCTCTTCTGTTTTATTATACAAGCTAATAGGTATGAAGTGGTACCCTAGAATTGTTTTGATTTGCATCTCTCCAATCAATAGTAAATAGAAACATTTCCTCCCCATATGGCTATAGATAGCTTTGATTACTTCATCTTAAAACTATTCATATCTTTTGATCATTTATCAATTGGGGGATGACTTGTATTCAGAGAAACCCTTCAAAATGTGTTTTTTCCCATGGTTACTATTGCTAACTACTGTATTTCCCTCCATCCCATCCCATCTCCCATTTATTCTATTCTCTCTTTATTCTGTTCCTCCTCAAATGTGCTTTACTTCTGACTACCCCCTCCCCCCAATCTGCCCTCCCTTCTATCACCCACCTTACCCCTGTTATTCCTTTCCCCTCCTAATTTCCTGCAGGGTAAGATAGATTTCTATACCCAATTGAATGTGTATGTTATTCCCAATTCTAGCCAGTTCTGATGAGAGTAAAGTTCATGCACTCCTCCTCAACTCCCCCATCTTCACCTCTCTACAAAAGCTTTTTCTTTCCTCTTTTATGAGAGATAATTTACCCCATTCTACTTCTTCCTTTCCCTTTCCCTGGGCAAGTCACTTCACCCCATTTGTCTCAGTTTCCTCATTTGCAAAATGAGCTGGAGAAGGAAATGGCAAAACTACTTCAATATCTTTGCCAAGAAAACCCCAAAATGGATTCACAAAGAGTCAGACACAGCTGAAAAATAGGATCTAACTGTAGATCCTATAGACATATCAAATGTAACAAAAATTATCATATTTACCATGTTCCAAGCTCAATTCTCTTCCAATTTCTCTATTACTGTTGAGAGCACCATCATCCTTCCACTTGCCCTGATAACCTCAATGCCATCCTAGGAATTGTTGTACTTCATTCCATAGCCTCAAATGCTAATGAATGGAAAGCCTGCAGAGGAACCATTCAATCTCCTCAGTCTTGCATTCTAGGACCTCCACTATAGCCATATCCAGCCTTTAAAAATATACCCTCCATTTCAGCCAGAGCAGACAGCTCACTATTTTCTAAAAATCTGTAATGTCTTCTCAATGTGCTTGTGCCATTCTTAGTGTATATGAGAGAACAGTCTTCCCTCACCACTATTCTTAGTTAATTATTCATCTTTCAAGAGCTAATTCAAATGTTACTTCCTCCACGAAACCTTTCCTTGTCCTCCTAGCCCAGAATGATTTCTCTCTCCTCTGTAGACTCAGTAATGGCTTTGTTTTTGTTGGTATCCTAAATAGCATTTATTATCCAATTTTGTGTTATTATTTAAATACATATGTTATCCTTGCCCTCACATGATACTAAACTATGTGAGGAAAGTGATTACATTTTATTCATCTCTGTACCATTCTCAGCCCCTATAAAAATATCAGCACTTACTAGGAATTCATTTACTGTTTGTTTAAGAAATTAATAACCAAAATCTTACTGTAATGATGATGTAGACAAAGCAACATAAAAGGACAGAATGGGTTTCCTAGTTAAGAAATGAATATTAAATTGCATAAGTCCTATATATGCACAAGTGTTTGAACAAAATAAAGTCTTTCCTTTCTTATTTTTTACTCATTCAAGAAAAGTAGAGTGTAATATAGGAAACATGAATATAATACCAACTTGATAATACTTTTATTTGTATTATTATTTAATATTATTAAATTAATATTAATTTTAAGCTATATTTATTAGATCAAATATGAACTAAAGCAAGAACCAAAGCTATATTGATAGAAAGCCTATGTCAACTACAATAAAAATGCTTATTATTGTCATTGCAATTGCTAGTATTATTATGAGAGGCAATGTGGTATAGGTATAGTGGATAGAGTACTAACCTCAGAGCCAGAAAGACTGTCTCTGACACATACTGAGTATACTGATAAAGATTAAGCATGTCACTTAACTTCTTTGTACTCTAGGTAATTCTCTAATACCATAAATTGCAGAAAAGATGCTTACCTTCATTGGTAGAGATTCTACATTCAAGGGTTCTCTCTACCAATGGAAATATAGATTCAGTACCTATCACTAACAGGAATAATAACTTTCCTCAGGGAAGGGGGGCAGGTAATCCTTGAACTCAAATCACACAATTATACAGACCATTGTAAGACAATTATAAAAATCTCATCCCTGAGCCTAGACTATATGGATTAGGGCATATAATAAAGGAGTTACTAATATTTGGAGGAAAAATTGGAGAGCCTAATAACATTTAGAATTTTCACTTAACATAAAAACTATGCCAAATAATAAAACAGATTATTAAAAACAGAATAGGTATCCCAAGTGATTTCACAAAGGAGGTAAACATAGAATAGCATAGAATTCCAAAAAGATTTTTTTCAAATTTGACAGCATAAATCCAGAAACCAATATTATTTGACAGAAAGTATTTAAATACTTCAGAATCTTCATAGAACAGTTTATTTGCCACAGTAAGAACTATAGAAGGAATGGATTACCCTTATGGAAGGCATCAAACACTATCATGGCAACTTGAGAACTATCAAATATCTGCAGGGCAGCATTGGAAGATAAGCTCTATTCTAGCTCACATACATACACAGCGGAAGGATCGAATGCCATGTTGCCCAATTAAAGGCCACAAAAAAACATACAGAGAGAAATCCAAGAAACAAAAGCATACATGAAATTCTAGATTCCATTAATCAGGAATTGAAAGCAAAAGTCAAATACTTAATATGGAACAAAGAGGCACAAAGAACAAAATGCTTTATTACAGAGGTTTGAGAAGGAAAGAAAACAAGGGCATAAGAGCCCCCTAAGAAGGAGAATGCAAAAAAATCTGGAGTTCTATGTGGTCACAAGAAATCCAACACAACAAAAACTTAAATTGAATCAAATGACAGATAAATAATTTCATTATGTTAATAAACAAGAGAACAGTTATATCGAAGGAGGTAGCCAAAACTCTAACTTATCTACAGAACTAGAAAGCAGCAGGGCTGGAAAAGATACATAGTTACTTATTCAGATACCTCACATTGGACGATAAATTACCAGCAAGTATTTTGTCATCTTCATTTCAGATGTGAACTCAATCCTATCTTTCTTAATAGAAGGTATCACATATCATTAAAAGATTAGACCATTGATGACCCCTCCCAATATATACCTATTGTATGTTTATATACTTTATATAAAGTATTGCTTGAGTGTGTCACTAAAAAAAAATCAATAAACACTTGCCAGAAAACAATATATTAGCTAAGGAGGAAAACAGAATTTGCTTAAAAGTCTCAAGGATGGAAAGAATAACTGCTAATCAACTCAGCTCTTGAACAAGCTGCCTGAAAGTATCATAACACTTTTACTGCCTCTATTGGCTATTACAAAGCCTTTGATTCAGTTCTGAACTCATGACATCCATATACTATAAGTATATAAAATAGACCCAAGAATAGTGAGAATTCTGGAGTATTTGACCTCCACGTAGTAAACTTTCTCTATTTAAAAACCATTGGCACAATAATGTCAAGAGCAATTGGCATAAAATGTGGTATTTCACAGGGAGACAATTTAAGCTCATTACAATTTTGTCTACCCTTAAATCCATTAGCATTTCTCCTAAACAGAACTAGAAATGCCTTCCAAGTTAAAGAGGGAGAGAAATAAAGAATGTTGTTAATCACTTGATTAACACAAATGACATCAAGATATATGGATCTACTGAACAACACATTAAATAGTTCCTTCATCTTGTGAAAATTTTCTCCAATGATATAAAAATGTTATTTGTATTTCATAACTATAAAATGTCTTAGTATACACAAGGAAAGATATACTTAAGGCTTTGATTTTGAGCTAGGGGACCAAGGTAATATCTAGAAACATCTGAGTCTCCTCCAGGCAAGAAATATCATATATAAAAACATCAAAAAGAAGACTGTTTGAATACATTGAAACTTAGTGGCATCCTAAAATTGAGGGAAATGAGAAAACATCTAAAGCAATTTAATACCTGTATAATATGAGTCTTAATCTACAAGAAATTGGTCCATAATGGAACTGGAAAGTATTTTTACAAAAACCAATACACATTATTAGTAAAAACATAATGACCATCACTCTAAGGCAACTATAAAAAGGTCAGCCTTCCTCCATCAAAAAAAAGAAGAAGAGAATTGATAAACATTCTTAGAGCCCAAAATAACAAATGTCTATATTACAAATTTTGTAACAAGCAATCATCATTTCACTGAGCAATAACAAAAAATTGATAATAGGAATATGCCTTTGAAATATCAAATGTAACCACAAGTCATTTACTTCCTGATGAAGTCTACAAGACAACTAAGATCCAAGAATGGAATCTAATGGCCCTCCAGGATATTTAATCTTCATGAACCAACCCAACAATATTTCAACAAAGAAGCATCAGATGACTGAATTGAGTGGATATAGAAGGGTTTGTGATGTCCAGTCAAGTTTAGGTCATTGACACCAGAAATTATAAACAAGTTATCCTTAAGGATCCTAGACTTTAATGATTAATGTTGATTATGTGAAGAAATTATGGAAACTGTATACATTGTCCCCATCACTCTGCATCTCCCAAATACTTAGCAAGATATGACCTGGTGGTGAGAATTATAAAGCAGAAGCTTGCTATCTGTCATTGACTAGTAGACAATAAATCTCATATTAAAGATGCGGACTATTAACCAATAAATTATACTAGAACAAGACTATTACCTCATATAAAACATTCATTCACAGTATCCCATATATAACACCAATCCATAATAGCTTAAAGATGACATTTTTAAAAGATGCCACTACACCAAATACTCATAAAATCCAAATTTCAAGCAAAGAAATGCTTTCAAAATCTAGAGAATTAGCAGAGGATATGAAAAACACAGAGGATGAGGTATATATCATCTATGTTGTCCTGTCTTCTACTGGCATTTTATTGAGAATGTTTTTAGTGAGGCCTTAGAGGATAAACTTATGTACAATTGTCTGTATTCAACTATAAAAACCCGGGTTTTTTTTTATCCCTGTGTGTCAGTTCATAAAATAGAATAATATCAAGATAGTAAATTATCTTAGGAGTGTTTGTATCTGGGCCTCATCTAAAATAATGAGAATAGAGGATAAACAAGTTGTATGTAGTAGAAATTTGCAATTTTACATATGCTCCCTTTTTATGTTCCAATTTTTACATAAAAATGGAGGAGGAAAGAAATCATTTATTAAGTACCTACTATGTGCCAGACACTGTGCTAGAAACTTTATAAATCTTAACTCATTTGATCTGGACAACAATCCTGAGAGGAAAATGCTATTATCACCCCCCATTTTACAGTTGAGGAAATTGAGAGAAACGGAAGTTAAATGACATGCCAGCGTCACACAGCTAGTAAATGTCTGAGGTCAGATTTGTACTCAGATCTTCCTGACTTTAGGAACAGTGCTTATCCACTGTGCCATCTAATTGCCTATATTTTATTTGGTTTCTGCTAAGAAGGAAGGAAGGAAGGAAGGAAGGAAGGAAGGAAGGAAGGAAGGAAGGAAGGAAGGAAGGAAGGAAGGAAGGAAGGAAGGAAGGAGGAAAAGAGGGAGGGAAAGAAGTTTAAAATAAAGATGATAAGAATGAGATAAAGCAGGGGCAGCTAGGTGACACAGTGGATAGAGCACCGGCCCTGGAGTCAGGAGTACCTGAGTTCAAATCCAGCCTCAGACATTTGACACTTACTAGCTGTGTGACACTGGGCAAGTCACTTAACCCCAATTGCCTCACACACAAAAAAAGAATGAGATCATGCAGATTGTGCAAAAAAAATGATAGAGAATTGAGCAACATCCCTGCAGGTTGCACAAATTTAGCACCTACAAGGTACTTAGCAAGGCATAATTTAATAGCCAGTATTTTACAACAGAATCTCACTAATACTTCTATCATTCTTTTTTTTTTTTTTAGTGAGGCAATTGGGGTTAAGTGACTTGCCCAGGATCACACAGCCAGTAAGTGTTAAGTGTCTGAGGTCAGACCTGAACTCAGGTCCTCCTGACTCCAGGGCCGGTGTTCTATCCACTGCGCCACCTAGCTGCCCCTATACTTTTATCATTCTAACAGATGACAAATCCCTGAATTACAAATACAGACTTCTAAATATCCTTGAGAATTCAACAAATAAATGACAAATAAACAATGGAACCAGACCATTATCACAGAATTGTTGCCCACAATTGCATAAACATAATATTGATTTGTAAAAATTTTAGAACAACATTTTAACTAGATATTCCCTTAGAAAAATACTCATAACCTCCAAGCTAATTGGATCAAAAAGCTTTCAAAATAAAGCGAGTTAACAGATTAATTAAAAATCATGTTGAAGCAGAATGAGGTATGTATTTATCATCCCAATTGTCATATCTGTTACTGGAGCTGTCTCAAAGAAGCTTTTAGTGAGCACACAGAAGATAAGTTTACATTCCAATGATTTTATTCATTTATAAAAAAGTTGTTATTTTATCCACCTGTGCAATAGTACCCAGGAATTTAATATAAAAGAATCATTTCTGGGTAGTGATTTTTGTTGGGACTACTTCTACCTGAACTTCATGAGGGGGAGTAGATGCCCCTATTAATATTACTAATAAAATAATGTTTTCTATTGTAATGATGCTTTAATGTTTGCAAAGAAATTAAACAAATAATGTCATGACAATGAAGCTTTCAGATAAAGAGTGAAAACTTTTGTTATTTGTCTATATACCAAACATCCAAGATCTTTGGAAATATTTGTATCATTTTTTACTGATTTTTTTAACACTTTTCATTTGGATGAATGGCAGCACAGATGAACCCTAAATTTTTCCATACACTAAAACAAAAATACCCACATGGCTACAAATACTCTTACTGTCTCTATGGTGTGCCATGACCTATCTGATCATTTTATTTTTTGCTTTGTTTTTTCAGTTAATAAGTATCTATCTTCTCTCTTTCTCATTGTCCCTCAATTTTAAAGAAAAATAAAAATAAAACTCTTGTAAGAAATATACATAGACAAACAAAACAAATTTTGCATTGGCCAAGTGTAAAAATGCATGTCTCATTTGGTATCTTGAATTTGCCACCTCTAACTCAAGAGAGAGGTAGCAAGGATCTTCATTATTCCTATGAAATTATGATTTTTCATTGCATTCATCAGAGTTCTAAAGTTTTAACAACATTGTTATTGTGTAAATTGTTCTTTTGGTTCTGCTCACTTCACTCTGCCTCAGGTTATATAAATCTTCCTAATTTTCTCCCTTATCTTATTTCTCATGGCACAGTAGTATTCCATTATATTCATAGACTATAATTTAACTGTCCCTTAATTAGTGTACACCCCTTAGTTTCCCATTCTTTGCCACTATAAAAAGAGCTGCTATAAATATTTTAAATATTTTTGTAGGTCCCTATCCAATCATTTTATACACCCCAATCAATACCTATCACCATGGCCAAATCAATAATACAACAATCCACAGTGATCACTAAGATTATAGAAATCAGCAAATCTACTGAACTTTATCTCATACTGAGAGAGACAGTAAAATGAAGAGCCTTTCCCTCACCTACAATGCAATTTAATTAAATTTTATCATAATTCATTGTTTCCTATGTGAAAAGCATATAGTAATGACTCTTCATATATCAATGTAAAGTTTATACAGGGATTTACATATATTTTCTCATTTGATGAAATTAAATGCATATCCTGCCCTTGAAGAGTAATCTATCAAAAGTAACAGTTCAAAAATTCAAATAAAGTGACATTTATTTTTGCAATGTTTTGAATAACTCAAAGAAATATAACTATTTTAAAAGTAATTTATCTATGACCCATCACTTGCATATATTAGCAAACACAAACTAACAAATATTGTTATATACCACATTATTATGTGCCACTGACTACCAATAATAAAAATATTTACTGGCTTCTAAGATATTCAAAGGGTGCATTCTTTCTTACATATAATTGTTAATCATATTACCTGATTTATTTAAGAGATAATCAATAAAACCTATAGTTGCCATTATATAGCTGACTTGATACTAGCATTGAATACAATTTTGGATTTTTTGTCAACTAAACTTCATTACTATACTATGGATTTCATAGGATATGAAACATAATTCAGAAAATGGGGTTCATGCTATAGTGTGAATATTTTTTCCATTGTTGTACATATTGTATGATCTGTTCGTGCCTAATTTCATAATATCCTATTACTTGTGAAATAATTAAGCATGATCCATAAAACTAAAACAAACTTGAAGACCACTTCATTTTTTAAAAACTGATTTTTGCTATAACCCCATTGCCTTCTCATATCCTTTAAGACAAATTTTAAAATGATGTCTTTTACCTTGTTTCACACAGATAGCATTTTAAAGATCAGTTGGTAAAAGATATGAACAAAGAGTTCTCAAAAGAAGAAAGGTGAGCTCTCAATAATTATATTAAAAATATAACAAATCATTAATAATAACAGAGATGAAAATTAAAACAACTTTTAATTTCTACTTTATATCCATCATATTGGTAAAGATGATAAGAAAGGAAGTTGACAATTATGAAAGAGAATGTGGGAAGACAGGCACACTAATACACTCTTGGTGTCCAGTCATTGTGGAAAGCAACTGAACTTTGGCTCTTGGGACCATTGATGCCACTACTCAGATTACATCCCAAGGATATCAAAGAAAGGAAGAAAGAACTGATAAATGCAAAAATATTTATAGTAGCAAAGAACAAGAAACAAAATAGTTGTCGCAAACTGGTGAATGGCTGAGCAAATTATGATATATTAATATAATAGAACATAATTATGCCATAAAAATGATAAAAAAGATGAATTCCAAGAAACTTGGGGACCTTTGTATGAACTAATGTATAATAAAATGAGAAGAATGGGGAGAACAAGTTATACAATGAATACAGCATTGTCAAGGAAAACAACTCTGAAAGACTTAAGAACTTTATCAATGCAATGCCTATGATTCCAAAGGACCAATGATGAGTCATGCTTCCCTCCTTTTGACAGAGAAGTGGCAAACAGATGAAGAATGAGATATACTTCTTCAGAGTTGGCTAATATGTGGATCTGTTTTGACTATGCTAATTTGCTTATAAGGTAGGTTTTGTTTTGTTTTGTTCTGTTTGTGGAGGGGGTGAAGTTATAGAAAAGAGCTGGAGTAGTAAGAGTGATGCCAAAAAGGGGAGAGAGAGAGAGAGAGAGAGAGAGAGAGAGAGAGAGAGAGAGAGAGAGAGAGAGAAGAAGAAGAAGAAGAAGAAGAAGAAGAAGAAGAAGAAGAAGAAGAAGAAGAAGAAGAAAAGAGCATCAATGAAACATTTGAAAATGCAAGAAGAGAGTAGAGTAAAGTTCAAAGAATGACACAGACAAGCAGGATGGTGTTGGAACTGCTAGGTTTAATCAGTTATATACTTTTTTAAATAAATGAGCTGAATGTAGTAGAGATTTCTGATTTCATGTACAATCCTTTTTTTCTGTTCTTCTTTGTATGTGGAAATGATCGGATTTGTTGAAATTTGTGGTGTTCATCATTATAAAAAAGATTTTTAAAAAGATAACATTTTAAAGTAAAATACCATGATGGGATGCTGAGATTGAATTCATCCCAGCATGCCACACCACTGCTCTTTGGATGGCAATCACAGGACCCAGACATCAAGCTGTGGAAGAGATTCTTCCAAGCAACAGCATCTGGCTCTTTGGCAAACTGAACAGGCAGTTACACTGGTGACTTTGGAGTTGCCTCTGGGTCTGTCACATGGTTAGATTGCTGATAGAATGTCTGAAGCCTCTCATCCTTATGTGTTAATGTTCCTTTTCAAAGAGTTTTTTAGAGTCAGGAAAATTCATACCCTTCCATATATGAGTATTTTGTCTTCCTCAAGTCATGGTGACTTTGGTATGAACCCTGTTGTAGCTCAGTAAGCATCTCTTTCCATTCCCAAGTCACTCATATCTGCCAAAAAAATAGGCAAACATTCTAGCATTAACAATACTCAATTTCATATACCACCAATGCACAGGATCAGAAATGAAATATTCTGTTCTCAGGCCTGAGTATTTAAACCTCTATTTTCATCTTCTTTATTTGCAAGAGATCCTTTGCCATATTAATTTAATAAATTCATATGAGTAGATACATAATTTAATGCTTTTTTCACTCTCAAGATTGTACAATCAAGGTTGATGCCATAGTTTAAGAAATATTGACACTTAGTGTGAAGAATTTATTGCACTTCAAAATTGTAATCCTTGGAACAAAGATCTTGAACATCAAAACTAGCAGCTCTAGAACAAAGGAGCCCTCTCATTCTCTTAGCAGTTAAGGAAATCTCAAAGACTAAGTCAACTCAAAATTGAGTTCATTCATAGTTCCTAAGATTTTTTAATATCATTAATAATTTGGACCAAGAACATTCATTAATAAATATTTGAAACTGGTTTATCTTCCTATATATCAGAAACTAACCATAAATACCAAATCCAAAACTTAACAAATGAAAAATCTACCCTTCATTGGAACAGAATAAGTGCAAAACATTAACAATTACAGTCACTGACAGCATACCAATATGGCCTTATTATCTATCAATAAACATTAGGTCCCATCTATTAGAGTAATAATATGAAGGACCACAGTGAAGTGAACCAGCTAAAACTTTTAGCTATAACCTACTTAGAACATCAATCTTCTATTTCTTAGTTATAGTACTAATGATCTCCATTAGTCTATCCTTAGAAAACTGATTACTAATGTTACATGACAGAAGAGTAGAAAAATAGGGGGGAAAGGAAGAATAAACACACTTATTAAATATGATTTTTTAAAAAATAATTTGGCCTTTGGTTTCTTCATTGCAAGGAGCTTTAGGTAAGGAACTTCTCTACCAATACATTTTCTCCTGCTGCCTTAGAGAGCTGTCTGATATTAAATGTAAATTATTACTTTGGAAAAGGTGGAATAGAGAGAATAAAATCTCCTACTTTCTGATCTGACAAGGAATTGAAGCTAGAACAGTAATGAACACTTATTTCTAATCCAGGAAAGACTTTCAAAAATAGACAAAAATAGAAGATCCAAAATTATATCTTACTCTTTGACCTATGGTAGGTTTTTGGGTATTTAGCAATGCCATGATGAGATAATTCCTCTTTCAGAGGAAGCCAGATGGTACAGTAGATAGAATACTGTATCCAGACCCTGGGCAAATCACTTAATCTCTAATTGCCTCAGTTTCTTCATCTGTAAAATGAGGGTAATAATAGTACCTATTTCCTATGGTTATTGTGAGGATCAAATGAGATAATATTTATAAAATGCTTTGCAAACCTTGAAGTGCTATATAAGTGTTATTGTTATAATTAATCTAATGGTGATTTATTATAATTATCATTGCATTTAAAGGATGTATTGTTTTGTACATATGTCATAAGAGTACTTACCCTATGTGGGGTAACTATTACTGCTGTGACAACATATGCATATATGTGTATATATTTGGAGTGTACATATATGTGTAGGCTGATGAAACACAGACATGCCTTTTGTAGATGTTGGATAAAATAAAAAGAGTTAAAATGTAGAATTTTTTATTCACATTGTGAAAATTCTCTTCAGCATGTGAGTATATAATCTATATAAATACACAACAAATTACACACTCAGTTGCATCCTGATCTCATTTTTCAGAAACAAATCAAATTTGTACATTAAGAGCCATCTACTTTTGTCAATCCATGCAAACAACTCCCACTGCTCTCCCTGGGAGTTCTGCTGTGGATGATCAATCTGAGTATGTGGTCCTTTGAGCAACTGACAAGTCTTTTCAGGTTTCAATTTTGCTTCACAAGTATTTCTCCATACTCTGAAAAGTAAAGGCTTCAAAACTAGCTCTGACCCCAAATTTCATATAGTAGGCCATTCAGAGGAAAAGTGGGTTATTTGGGTCAAATATTTATGATAACATTTCATGCCTACTCCAGAGTGATAGGTGCACCTCTGAGAAGTGACAGTAAGTGACAAGGTGGGGAAATATGCAAAAAGGGGAAATGTGTAATTCTTTGTTACAAATGACTTGACAAAAAATATTTCTTCTCATATGTAAAGTTCCACATCTTCTAGCTAAAGCTACTTTAATGCAAATATTGGTATTTGGGGAGATTGGGGACACATTTGTCCACTAGCTCATCATTCCTTTATGGGTTAATACAAACAAGTGATAAGATCACATTGATCCAAATGTATAATGCAGTTTGAAGGATACATATTTCTTTAATACTCTAATTAATGCAAAATGTCTTTTCTCAGAGAATATTTTATTCTGAAATACTGTGTCTCGGCTTCTATAGCAATACAGCTATTTGGAAACATCTGAATGTTTGTAAATCTTCCATTTTTCTTTTCTTTTTTTTCCTTCTGTGTGTGCAGACACAGGCTCACATTAGCAACACCTTAGTAGAGATCTGGTGTCGACAGTCTGGTTTAAAAAACAAAAGAAAACAAAAATAGTATTTCTGGCAAAACAAAGCAATCTTTCTTACTGGTTTTTGTTTAATTAAATATTTTCACTGAGACTACTAGGTAAGAGCCATATTAGTTTTAGACTCACACTTTTATTAATACTATATCTTTAGATCAATACTACTCTTTTCCTAATAATTCATAACCCTCATCATGAAAGACCGTGATGAAAAGAAAACTGCTTTGCTAAATATAATCCAGAACATATTGCCTATGTGAAATGCCCACTTTCCTTAAGTAGTGAATGTAACTGTCACTTTAGGATATAAGCATTGGAAGCAAGTTTATCTTTCACTTCTTACTTATTCATTAGTTAAATAAGCAGCTGGAAAAGTGTCATTTAGACTAAGAACTATAGTCAGTTACTGTAAAAGCTTAAATGATTAGGAATAATGTTGTAGTGTCCAGTCACAAACAGGTAAATAAAGACATCTACAATGTCCTTAGGCCAAACACTAAGAAACAGTTTTTAGCCTATGGCTGTCACATATACACAAGAAAACCCTCTGCTGCTCCCAAACACACCAGAAAACTACAATTAGATAATAGACAAGGAAGGAACATATTACAATTTCATAAGCATTGACCCTCCCCCTTCTTGTGAATTTAATAAACACAGGTGGTATTTTAAACAACATTATAAGTGGTTGACAAGGAATGACCAGACCCAGTATGTCAGTACCCTCCTATCTATCTAGGAAGTACATAGCAAAGTATTTGAAAGAATAGCAAAATCTGAGCTCATTATGGGAAGTGGGAGGAATGACTAGTTAACACCAGGTAGCTGATACCTAATACCTGTTGCTGTATATGGTTTTCACCAAAGAGAAATGATGATGGGATCAGTGTTCTCCTAACCCTATATGGCTATAGGACTCCAGACAAAACTACCAGGCTGGCACCTTAGAGAAAACCCTAAATTTCTATGCGGCTTTGGATATGGTGTTGCAGAGAAGTGGACAGAATGAAAAATGTATGATGCCTGCGTGAATGGGCAGATCAGGTACAAGAAACGTTTAGCACCTGAAAAGCAGTACTTATGCTGAAAAGGGACCAGCAAGGCCTTTGAAGCTAAGCTTGAGAGAGTTGGGTATTTGAGTTAGAATAAGATGAATAAGCTTCCCGCCACCGAAAGCACCCGTGGGGGCACAGATCCAGTCAGATTGGAAACCTCTCAGAGTACTCTGGGGGTAGTTCTGCCCGTATCCTAGCTTTCCTATAGTCCCTCCGTGGCCCAGTAACACCAAATAGGAGACCTAAGTCTCAGGTGGGCTGGCAGCCTTTTCTCGTTGTCCTCTTGTTCCTATTCGTCCATGGGGGCGCAGCACCTTCCCATTGCCCATACTCAGCCACGAGTCCGGGCAGGAGGCCGAGCAGGACCCTGCAGCTACAATCTGCCATGACCCAGACTTGCTGCCCCCTAACCAATGGGAGCTACCTCCAATCTCCCTGGAGTCGGAGTCACTCTTCCCACCCTGCTACACCCACTCCTCAGGGAGGGAACTGAAGGACTTGGGTCGTCTGCCGCCAGCCATCTGATGGATGAAGACCAGAGAGGTCCTCTTGGGGAGGGGGTGGGGCGGAGCCGGGGTTCCGGCGGGAAGAGAAGGAAAAGGAAGGGGTAAAGCACCAGAGAAGCAGGTTGGCTCATCCTTTCTCAGCTGTCTAGACGACGGTGGAGGATACTGGGAATGCTGCGGGGGAAACATAATGTGCCACCCTCAAAAAAAGTCGAGGACCACCCCAAGTCATTCACTATTGAATCTGTTCTCTTTCCTTATGTTCACCAAGTAACATAATGCTATGAGGCTCCTTAGCAAGTTATAGATACCCAAAATCTAGACAAAACGCCACCCCAAAAACCCTTTCAGTTTATGGAACCCCAAATCAGACGCTGTCTCCGATTCTGGGCAACTCAAGGTCCCTAATGCTTTCCTAAGGGATCCCCTAGGCCGATTGAAGCAGCAGCTATTGTGCACAGTCCGAGGGGAACCAAGGAGCTCGGGGTGGGGGGGGGCGGGAAACCTAGAGTATGGTGAAAGAAGGGGAGGTGCTTCGGAAGAGCTCATCTTCCCCCAACCCCAATCTTTTACAAGCCTTTTTCTCGACACCTCACTCCATCCCGGATTTTGTGGGAAGGGAGTCAAGAGTCCTAAAGAAAAAAAAAAAAGTTCTTAGTGACTTTGTAGAAGCTTTTAAGTTTCACTGGCCTAAACAGATCAAATTCAGGAGTCAATCCTTTCCACTTCTCCAAACTCAGCTTTAGTCGGGTGGCTTTCCGATCCCGGGAAAAACTAGTAACACACCTCCTATCTACTTAACAGTATTGAACCGGTGGCAGGAGACTTTTTTATTGGACTACTTTGCCTATTGTTTAATTGAAAGGCCATGCTAGCTCATTAATAGGAATCAACTTTTTTTCTCTCTCCTTAAGTGAGTAAAGCTACAGATCCATCTCTCCAGGGTAGCTGATTCCCATTTGCAAACTGCTTGGTTAAACATTACACTTCGACATCTTGGTATTAATTTTTCAGATATTGTAAAAGATACACTTGTCTAAATGGGCGGATGTTAAAGGATGCAGTTATCTAACTCAGTCTAATCAGGTGAAAGACGTGAGTTGTGTTTTTTGTTTTCTTTTGTTTTTGTTTTTAAGGAAACGTGTGAAACGCCTCCTTGCTTTGTTCTTATGGGTTTGTTTGTTGTTTTAAAGGTACGATTCCGTGGGTTTTCTACCTACCTTATTTTATCACTTTACCCAAAATACTAAGGTTTCACCGTCATTTCTCAGCTTGAACAAGATAGAACCTCATGTTATGGGATCCTACATCCTTATGAATGAACTGGGGAAGGGAGAGTAGGGAACTTTTCACTATTTCAGGTAGTGACATTGATGCAACTACATTAGAGTTAATGGCAGCAGCCTGCTCCTCATTATTAATTGTCTTTGTGTTTGGATAAAGTATGTAATCTTCTTCTCAACCGCACCATTAAAATAGGTTGCCTTTTCAATTAAGAACTATCTTGAGCACAGCAGTCAATTTTCCTAATGAAGATGCATTATATTTTCACTTTTTTAATAATGGAAAATCCCAGGTTTTCATTAGAAGTGATTACGGAGAAGGACAAGAGGGCTTGTCTAAAATAGATGTGGCTATGTAGTGCATTAAACACTAGGCTTTTAAACAAATTGAAATTTCTTCAGATAAAAGGAAAGCATTGGTTCCAAATATGTTCAAACCCGCTTCGTTCAGATTTAAAAATATGGAGAGTTCATTCTTTAAAACGCACTTATCAGATAGAAAATAATGATGAAATCAACTATAGCTAGCTCTATCTATAATTATGCCCGTAATTTTTTACTCATTTTAGGTTACAAATGGTTGCAGATATTAAGCCCAAGACTGGTAATGATTAAAAATGCACTTTTAGATAATGTGAAGCTTTTTGAACAAACAACAAATAGTCTAATCATTCAAGAGTTAAAGTATTCAGCCTATGTACTTACAATTAGTTTTCTTTTTCCTTTCCTCTTAGTCTTTTCTTTTTTCCTTTTATTTTTAGGACAATTACAAAGCCAGTGAAGTTGATGGGATTGTAAAAAATTGTTATCTTTTATCATGAAGAAAGCCATTTCTATGACTGTAGAAACTGAAACCATGTGACTCCAGATTTAGAAATACTAAAATATGTCTAAAGTATACCATTAGAGAAAAGAAATTAAATTGAATTTGGACATTAACAAAATATCAAAAATGTGTAGTCTCCATTTCCTAATCTTGGACATCCTTAAAAAAATACATATGGTAAAAAGGCTTCCTGTGAGCAACTAGTTTGTATCTTTGTAAATTTTAAAAATAATTTTTCTTCACATATGACAAATTTCAAACAAACTTTTTTCTCTATCTTCACTGCCTCCATTTAAATATTAAGGGCAATCCTAGACACTAAGGTTAAAAAAAATCAAGTCAAGATCCAAGTAGAAGAAAAAAGACTGAAATCAGAGTTAGGCTTTTTCTTTATGAAACAACAGTTGGTTTCTTACAAACATAATCTTTTTTCAGGTTTTAGGTCATTAGTATTGTTGTTGTTGTTGTTACTGCCAAAGCCCTGTACATTTTTTAATCAACTAGCCACTAAAGATGATCTACTAAAGAGTGGGAAAGGAGATTTTCGATTAAAACCTTATCCCATCTTGAAGGATTACTTTATATTGATTCTTAAATATGGCTACAATTGATGGACTCTAATTAAAAATCCAAAGGAAAAGTCTTTCGTGCCTAAATAAAAGAAGCTTTTCATATATGGGAAATAAAGCTTATAAAAGGTTACAAATAAAAGATTAGAGATTTATCCAAACTAGTTTCAAGCTTCACTGTGGCTTTCTTTTCTTCTTCTTTTTCCTTACTTACAAAAACCATTCCTGGGTCTTTTTTCCTCAATTGTATATGAAGTTTGAAAACAGTCAAGATATTGGACTGTAATAGTAGTTTTATGTCAGATCTGTAAACTAGAGACTGGTAGGGGCAGTATAACTGCCCTTCAAGGAAACTTTATGATGCTTATATGAAAATTACATGAACTGGCAAGTAACTCCCTCCTATTTATCCTTATTTACATCCAATTCTCTCCCCCCATATTCTCCCCACTCAAACAGAACATACTTTTACTCTCAAACACCTAACATCCATCTCTCTCTCTCTCTCTCTCTCTCTCTCTCTCTCTCTCTCTCTCTCTCTCTCTCTCTCTCTCTCTCTCTCCCCCCTCTCCCTCCCTTCTCTCTCCCCCCTGCACCCCCCTCCTAGTCTTACTCATCACTACACACTTGGTGCTCACATTCTTATTGTCACTCCAGTTTTACAATTATTTTGAAAAAAGCTTCACACACACACATACACACATTTCTCACTTGTCACACTATCTTAATGCATTTCATCCCGGAACTTCACTGTCTTCTTTCCTTTTCTCATGCCTTTGAAATTTGTTTCATACTGGACAGTTCACACCTGCTTATCTTCTAATCTAGGCTATAATTTTCCTTTCCTCTTTTGTCTGAGAGAATAGCATTATTGGGGCTGAACTACCGATGCTGAATTATTAGGTGTTGATGCCAGTTATTCTTTCAAAAACATTACCGTACATATCCAGTCTAATCTCCAGTAAATAGTAATGAAAGTCGATTTCAATAGTTTACACCAGACAAGTCTAAAAATCTGGAAGAGAAAGTCACTTTTAAAACTGTCACAGAATCTTTTTTTTTAAATCAATAAAGGTCCCTCCCTCTCCATCTAATCACTGAAAAGTTTTGAAATTCATTTTAATATTCCAGAAGTACGCTTTGGGGAGGGGGTATTCCTTCCTCACCATCCACAACCATCCCCCCCATACACACCCCGTCTGTTCTTGAGCCGAAAATGTGGTTTGTTCTTGGTTTTTTAATTAGTCTGAAAGAGTCCAGAGATCTCCCCCACCCCCACCCCCGCAGTTGATAAACTTGACGGAAGGTTTGGAATATTTTAAAGTAGCAAACCCGTGGGAGTGGGAATGGGTGTAGGGGAAGTTAAATGAGCACCATGCAGAGATTTCAGAATATCCGTCATATTCTGGAAGCTAGATGCAAACGTCACAAACAATTTGATTCATGTTTATTTATTTTCTTATCTTTAGCTTTCTAAAATAAACGATTTAATAAGCATAAATAAAATAATCATCCAAACACAGCAATTTTAAACCGTTGACTTATTGGTGCAAACAACCCACTAAATACCCAACATCAAAAATTCATGGAAAATATACTCAAAGACATAGAAAATTGAATGAATAGAAATTACATTGGAAGCTCAAGGACTTACTGAAAATCAGCAGTTAGATTTTTCATCCAAGGAGATCTTTTTTGCCCCTACAAAAGGTTTAGACCTTCAGTTCAACAGACCATCCACCCACCAGAGACCAGTCGCTTTGTCCCGAACTAGACTGGGGTTTGCTGGGATTGTACCTGTGACAGAGCTGCTCTGAAATTTCCAAATTGACAAGAAGAGACTGGTAAGTAAAGAGCATGTTCTTACAGGTGAAGAGCA